>NC_049990.1:7739195-7769666 GCF_000003815.2 Branchiostoma floridae
CATCAACGAGCCAGGTAATACTCATCAACATAACCAGGTAATACTCATCAACATAACCAGGTAATACTCATCAACGTAAGCAGGCAATACTCAACATAACCAGGTAATACCCATCAACGAGCCAGGTAATACTCATCAACATAACCAGGTGATACCCATCAACATAACCAGGTAATACTCATCAACGTAACCAGGCAATACTCATCAATATAACCAGGTAATACTCATTAACATAACCATGTGATTCTCATCAACGCAATAAGGTAATACTAATTAACATAAGTATACAGTTAAATCTATTAGATCCTACTATATAGAATTTGGAGCAGTATATATAGTATAGAACCCTACCTGAACACAAACTCAGAGGCGTCTATCTCTTTTCCACAGCCGCTTCCCGTCAGTATCCCTCCGTTCCCTACCAGGCTGCAAGTATTGAACCGTTTGTTCTTAAACGGACTTTCCTGTGTAGAAAATATACGTATACTTGGTCTTATCTTCTTATCAATGTTAGAACGCAGTTGTGTCAGGTTGTCATCATCATATCTTGCCGCTCCAAATCCCAATCCAACAGCGGGCTGTAATATGATGTGAATATAAATGAATGAACTAACTTAGCTTAAGACATTTGACACTGACCAGTATCTCAGATGTAGGGAGTAGGGAGTAGAAGGCTAATATACATGACAGTGATCATGAACTCAACAGAGACGTTACAAACATGGCCTAGTAGCCGGAGTCCTGTGTCAGTACAGAAACGTTTTTAAGGGAAACATTCGCTCAGCTGTAAAAAAGTGTTAAGATCTTTGGACGTTGACATCTGCTATAAGATTGAAGATTGTAATGAAGGAAAACTAAGACTCCAAACCTACTTTAGGAAATCCTTTGAAGACGTCTGATGGCACCTTGACTATCGTGGGTTTCTTGCCGTAGGTCTTTAGAACGTTCTTCACAACGTTTCCCTGTGTGACCAGAAAGCTCCCGTTCACATAGCGACTGTCGCGTATGACTCTGTTTCTGTAAAATCAAAAGGGGTCATAAAATGCAACTTTCAATCTGTTTTGGAGGCAAAATCGATGAAGAGGCTCTTGCTTTTCAAATCTTTGGCAATTGCAACGTCTTGACAAATTGCATTATATACAGCATACATCATTTACGCAGCTTTGTATGCGCTATCTAACAAAAACTCAGCAGTCCTTATTTGAAGAAATTTGAAAGCAAATGTACATGACGTCGCATTGTGTTTTGGAGCTAATCCCAAGTCATCAAGTTTACATCTCATACGTCGTGACGTCACTCGGCTAGTTAACCAACCAACAGGGCGGAAGCTAAATGACGTCATAATCTGCCAAATGGCAAGTCGAGAAAGTGACTCCTACCGAAATAATTCTGCAGCTGTTTTGTTATAGACCCATCCAGGTGCTTCCGTCGGTATGGACTGCACAGCTGCCTGGTCGGCTATGAACTTCTTCAAAGCAACCGATTCCTTCGGTATGTACTTCGCGTAATTTGCAAATTCCTGCAATGGTCTTGAAAAAAAAAACACAATACAAAACAAAACAAAATATGATCATTTTCATGTATCCACATCTCGGAGTATGCTTTATTGCTAAAAAATGAGTGCATCTTCCATATCTCAAAGTGATTTACGTCTAATCTAATGACTTTTCTTAATTCATGATAACACACAAATGTTAAAGCCAAGAATTTGTTTTCTCTTAAAATCTGAGACAACTTTTAGCGCGCGCTTAAGATCATTTGTTCTCCCAAACAAGGCTGTCTCCAGTTGTATTTTTTCTGTCTCACTCGTTAATTTGGAGCCCATAGTTGTTGTTTTTTTGTTGTCTTTCAAGCTTACGAAAATACATTTTCATGAAAATCAATTCATGATGCACAATTTTGGAGGGGGGGGGGCGGATAGGGCGAATCTTATTTTTGTCCTGACGAGTAAATTTCCGTCCGTTCCGAGGAACGGGTCTAAGACGCAGTAGGTTTGCACTGTTTGCCTAGCCCCAGCTGTTACAAATGTCCAGCGTTAAGAACACGTACAATCTTTCAACCCAACCTCTGCACGTAAACGGACATCTTGTAGGAGTAGGAAAATTGTGTTCTGTTGTGATTGTCACACCTTTAACTTTATGAGTCTTTAATGAGTTTTTTTCTTCCCATATACTTATATATTATAATACATGGTCGCGTTTATAATAAAAGCTACATGACATGTCGGCATATTATTCATTAAATGTTGAGCACATTTACTCTCTATAAAAATTGCCAATGAATAGAGTTCATACGTTTGTTGTTTATAACAATTATAAACTACAATTAGTCAATCCCCTCGCTGCTAGTGTACACTGTACAGCCGCACTACACAGAACCCAGGACTGTGTACTTCCGACCTAGCGCACGACTGCCAAACTTTTCATCCTAATTTTAGCTATAAACAAACTTTTGAGATCAGTTCGGCTGGCTAAAAGGGAATTTCTCACCTCTAAAAACACGTGTTTATGCAGCCGTTCATTTTTTTCGGCTCGTTGTCTTTTAGGGTACCCACTAGGCCTATACATCAATGGGACCTTATGAATGACCTCAACGTGGTAAAAAATGTTGTGTCACTTGTTCCTCTGTACCTTGTTCCCCCAGCTTTTGGCTTTTCCATGGATGAGTTTGCAGTACCGGTAACGCCCTCAAGTCCTCCACTGTAGTCACTGTCTGCTTCTTCAAGCTCCAGGAGGGAGCTGGATTGTTTTCAACCAAGGTGTAAATCGTACAAAGCAGCAGCAAAATGAGCAACTATACGCCGTACATATATATGTAGGAATATGTAGGAAAACACTTACTAATGTCATAGAATTCCAAGGTCAAATAAGAAGATGCGAAAAAACAAGAATGAAGAATCTATTGTTCGGTATTCCATACTTTGTGTGTTTGGTCATTTCTTTATAACCTTCTTGAATACGTATCTTTCATACGCACGCTTGCATCTGTTTGTGGGGATCACAGAGGATGTCATAAATGTAATCAAATCAACGTGGCCTTACGTGATACGTTCAGAAGGACACACTTAGTGCCTCACCTGCTAGTATTTGCGCGGGTTTCCAGTTTACTCCAGGACAACATATCACCAGGGATGAGACGTGCTGATGTGTAATACAGCAGGAATGGAACCACTATTAGTGACACCAGCAACAGGGCACGCCGTCGATGTTGACTTCTCATTTTGTCTCGTCACTTGGGAAGGCGAATCCGCTGGACATGTGAAATACAAAGAAACAAGACAGAAGATAAAAACTCGAACACCGGAGAGGCCCTGAGTTCGCCACTGTACCATGTGTTCGCTACGCTGGACAGGAAAGATTATGATACTTTTGTGGTTCTTCTTAACATGGAACAACAAAGTGCAATATAAAGGAAGGAAAGAAGGAACTTTATTGCTGTACAGGATACAACGTATCGCAACGGCTACTACACTATATACAGATACTAAAACTACATATACAGATACAGTGCAACAAAATTTTATCAATAGCATTATAAGGTTTATCCCCCCCCCCTCCCCACTTCCTGCATGGAGGGGAGGGGGGGGGGGTAACTTTTGGGCTGGCCGGTAGGAGCGCGCTTTAGCCAGGCTATTTTTTTGGGTGAAAGTGTTTTGTAAAGTTTTGATGTATACTTCTGATGGCTTCTCTTCCTTTGGTTCATCAATAATCTCAAAGCTGTTTTCGGTTCACGGTGGATAAAATACGGATCGAGGCCTTAACATGGACCCCAGCCAACTCTTCATGAATATCCTACCATGCGTGATGACAAAACGCAGAGCCGGGGGAGCGCCCACATCTGCTGCCTTTCTACGGTAACTTTGAGCCCAGGGACACTAACAGGTGAGGGAGGTCCCTTGACCAATCTTTCTCACCTCTTAGTGTCCCCGACATGCATGGCATTAAAGTGCCAATTGCTAAACTGCGGACCTACTTCAGGACAAAGAAACACACCAACTATTACAAACATGGTCTTCGCGGAGGTAATGACAACCGCAATAGCTTAGATAATCACCCGTTCAGCCAGTTCAGAGCGAATGTGTCGCCTTTCATGACGTCACCTCCCAAACTCTTTGGGTGGCCTTGTCCCAGTTCACACAAGGTCAATCTTTAAATAAATATTGGGAGGAAAGTTCATAACGATCTCTGCATTCTCTGCTTTTTGACACACAGCAATAGTACATTCTGGCAAAAAACATCGAGATTATTCCTCCCAACAATACCTTCAGATTGACTTAGCACACACAGAATCAGGACGTCATGAATGCACAACCGCCCTAATTCTAGGCCCTGCAAGGAACATAACATACCAGTTGTCCAACATGCATGCTAGTCAACCACGCAAGCTTTCAGGTGCTTGGAGTCACTGAAATATCTAGAAACAACAAATACACATTCAACCAAGCAGTCGACTTGGCTTTAACTTCTAGTTCGGTTATCTTGTAGCCTTTTCCCTCTGGAATAAATTGAGAAACGACGTGCAAGATACGACCAGACTGAAAAAAGACAGTAAACAGGTAAGTTAATGAACTAACACAGCCCGGCTACATTATGCCAATAGTTCTAACGAAAACAATCATCGGTTTCATAACACATAAATAAATCATTGACACATACATGTTGTGGGAAAGGTCTATCGTTGAATTGAGGTCAAAGGGGACAAGGTCAAAGGAGGAGTTGTGTCCAACAACCTGGAAAGTTAACGGGAAAGGGTACACAGACCATGTACGGCAACGTCGTGGAGGTACTCTTGAAAAATTGTGATGTAGAAATAAGCTCAGATGAACTGTGATTTTACTCGCAAAGCTTGTGAGCTTTGCTGCTACTGTAACGCCACTTACCTTCAGGCAAGTAATTGTACGTCGTCAAGCAGCTTTCCATACAACAGTCATCAGAAGCCGTTGGACGAGTTGCCATTAGAGTCGGACTGACTGCAAGTCAAAACATTTTCGGTAGAAGGCACTGATGCACTGTTTTTGTTTCGTCAATTGCAAGTGTCTCCAAGTGTCTAAGAGTGACGTTCAAATTAAGCAGACCTAGAAAGGAAGCCAAAGACCCTGCATTCTCCACCAATTTCGACAATCGTCACCCCGGACTTACAAACACACAAGAAGATAGGAAGGATTCAACGACAGGAGACTTCCTGGAACTCATGTTCTGGAACTCATGTTCATTCTGGAACTTTTCATGCTAGAATTTCTACAGAGCCATGAAGTTACAGAGCCTCTATGACAGATTAGGCGACACGTGTCTCAAGATTGAAAAAAAAATGTCCAAGGCAAACTTGGATCTCACAAAAAGAGGCAAAGTAAGAGTAAAACTTTTTAAAGATCACCCCATACCAGTGGGCACAATTTGGTATGCCAATACCAATAGCCCGAAACCAGATATTGTCAAACTCTTAAGAAACATAAACAACACTGAAACGTTGTACAAAATAATGAGCTTTGTATCATGTATTATGATTTGGCATAGACAAATATTTGATTGTGGTATTTTATTATATTTTGCATGTTAAGAATATGTTAAACTTTGTATTATAAATCTCGCAATTCAGCATTTTGGTTTTCAAGAGTTTCAAATTAATAAACCAGTCCATAAAAATGCAAACAATCTACTAAAGTATGTTAACAGTTATACATGCAGACAGTCGTAATATATCAGAGTGAATAATCTTGTACACTCTGATCGTACAGTACAGTAATCGTACTAGGCGACATACGACGTATTGTTTTTGTTGGTGTGTTCTTTTTCTTTCTTTCTTCCGACTTACGGAAAGGATGGAATGTCTACCCGGGCTGGCTATCACGTCAGGCTACTCAGATACCCCATTCATTGCCCTAATTTTTTTCCACTCGCACACACTACTTTGGTACGAGCCTTATGGTATAGTATTGTGTGTAGTAGCTTGATACCATGCTAGAGGAAAACATTCTGCATTTTTACAAAAAATGTTGCCTTTCTAGTCATACACATTGTCCGCTCATTGACATGCGTGGGTTGTCAGACGAAGAACCCCGGTGTTGTGGAGACGCTGCAGTTGCCTGAACTCATCAGGTACTCTGTGAGCACTTCGGGGTAGGGCATTGTCGTAGTAATGCTCAGTCAGGCGTCTGTTGTTCCTGTCGGAGTGGAAGGGCCAGAAGCCGTACAGGCGCACCTCTTCGCACATCTGTGTGGCCGAACTCACCAACAGCAGACCTAGATGATCATGAATAATGGCAAGTGAGTATATGGAAGAAATGGATATATAAGAATGATATACGTAGAAAAGGGAACGTGAAATTACCACAGATTAACTGATATAAGTAAGTAAGAACAAGTGACTGTAGGTCACATACTCCGTGACGTATTTGTGGTTTCCGCTGCATCAGTTGCAACAATATATATTATGCCGATGATATGGACAGTCCCAGACAGAAAAATAAAGACGCACAGAAAAGAAAACGAAGCTCTAATGTTACTGATAGCTTACCGGAACAATGTACGTACTTGTTTATCCTAACACTGGCACTGACCAATCCAGCTCTACCGCGACAGCTGTTCTGTTCATTAGAGAACACATAAACCCATATCTGCTTGGAGTTAAGCTAATTAACAGACTCCAAAAACTACATGGCCTGTTCCACAATACCAGGAATATATGGGTGATTTCTGAAATTATTACATCGGTAATAAAAACAGCTACCGCGTAGAAAACAAGGTGCATCATCGCGCAACTGCGTGCAGAAGACATGCCAAACTAAATACGAATAAGGCCAAAGGGAACATAGAGATACAGATGCGAACAGTCATCACATCGGACAACAACAATACTCTGTCGTTGGAGGTTACCCTCCGTCACAGAGTAGTAAGTTAAATGGTGAAACCAATGATTCATGCATTTTGTAAGATATATTGCAGCTTATGATAACTACCTGACGACGGCTTCTTCGCCGTGATGCCATTTTCTTTCCAAAACGATCTCATCGATCCTGTCGGACTTGGATATGGTAAGATGACTTGGTTCCGGGCGCTGTTTCCTTGCAGAGCCCGCTGTGCTTGGAAGGCACAATTTGCGTGCGTGGGACTTTCAAAGGCCCAGATCCAGAGGTAGCTGTCTCCGTATACTGACAGGTCAGACATCCAGGCTCTAGTGTTTAATGTCACAATTTTTCCTCTTCGACTTTTGTATCTAGACAAAATAAAAACAACAAATAAAAACAAAGTTTGCCAGTTTCACACACACACACGCGCGCGCGCGCACACACACACATACACACATACACACAAACATGATAAGACATAAAGAAAGTACCTGTATCCGATCATAGAAGGGTTGATGGTAATCAGATTGGTTTTCTTCCCAATGTCATCCAAATATTTCTCGTCCATTGAAGCCATGTTGAGCCTACCAGTTATGAGGAGATAAAAAGTTGAAAAAATCCGTGAATATAAAAAAAATGGAGACTATCTGACGTCAACAAAACAAGCAATAGACATAAGAGAATAATCCGGTAACATCAATCTACATAACCAGGGAAAACTCATCAACATAACCAAGTAATACTCATCAACATAACCAGGTAATACATGTACTCATCAACTTAACCGGGTAATACTCGTCAACATAACCAGGTAATACTCATCAACACAACCAGGTAATATTCATCAACATAACCAGGTACTACTCATCAACATAAACAGGTAATACTCATCAACATAACCAGGTACTACTCATCAACATAACCAGGTAATACTCATCAACATAACCAGGTACTACTCATCAACATAAACAGGTAATACTCATCAACATAACTAGGTAATGCTCATCAACATAACCAGGTACTACTCATCAACATAAACAGGTAATACTCATCAACATAACCAGGTACTACTCATCAACATAACCAGGTAATATTCATCAACATAACCAGGTGATACTCATCAACATAACCAGGTAATACTCATCAACATAACCAGGTAATACTCATCAACATAACCAGGTAATACTCATCAACATAACCAGGTAATACTCATCAACATAACCAGGTAATATTCATCAACCTAACCAGGTAATAATACTCATCAACAAACCAGCTAATACTCATCAACAAACTAGGTAATACTCATCAACATAACCAGGTAATACTCATCAACATAACCAGGTAAATCTCATCAACATAACCAGGTAATACTCATCAACAAACTAGGTAATACTCATCAACATAACCAGGTAATACTCATCAACATAACCAGGTAATACTCATCAACATAACCGGGTAATACTCATCAACATAACCAGGTTATACTCATCAACATAACCAGGTAATACTCATCAACAAACAAGGTAATACTCATCAACATAACAAGTTAATAATGCTCATCAAGAATCCAGGCAATACTCATCAACATAACCAGGTAATACTCATCACCATTTCATCAGGTAATACTCATCAATATACAGTCTATAAAAATACAGTTAAATCGTCTGTGCTATTATACAGCATTTTGATCAGCACTAGTACTTGTGCATAATAGGAGAACCTAACCTGAACACAAACTCAGAGGCGTCTATCTCTTTTCCACAGCCGCTTCCCTTTAGTATCCCTCCGTTCCCCACAACGCTGCAAGTATTGAAGCGTTTGTTCTTGAACGGACTTTCCTGCGTAGAAAAGATACGTGTACATGGTCTTGTCATCTTATTAATTATCATTATTAATGTCAAAAGGCGGTCTGTAATATAATGTAGATATAGAATGAAGTAACTTAAGCAGTCAAAGCTTAAGCATAAGACATTGGACACTGAGCAGTATCTCAGTTGTAGAGAGTAGAAGGCTAATATACAGGACAGTGATCATGAACCTTTACTCAACAGAGACGTTACAACCATGGTCCAGTAGCCGGAGTCCTGTGTCAGTACAGAAACGTTTTTAAGGGAAACATTCACCCAGCTGTAAAAGTTGTTAACATCTTTGGACTTCTGCCAGAAGATTGAAGATTGTTATGAAGGAAAACTAAGACTCCAAACATACTTTAGGTAATCCTTTGAAGACGTCTGGTGGCACCTTGACGATCGTGGGTTTCGTGCCGTAGGTCTTTAGAACGCTCTTCACAACGTTTCCCTGTGTGACCAGAAAGCTTCCGTTCACATAGCGACTGTCGCTTACGATCCTGTTCCTGTGGTGTTTAAAAGGGGTCAAGAACGGCAACTTTCAAGTAGCTTTGGAGGCAAAGCCATTGAAGGGAGTCTTGCTTATATATCCAATCTTTGGTAATGTCTTTACAAATTGCATTGTATACAGCATACATCATTTACGCAGCTTTGTATGCAATATCAAACAAAAAAAATCAGCAGTCCCGGTTTGAAGTAATTTGAAAGCAAATCTACATGACATCGCATTGTGTTTTTGGAGCTGCTTCCAAGTAATCAAGTTTACATCTCTTACGTCGGGACGCCTATATGCCAAATGGCAAGTCGAGAAAGCGGCTCCTACCGAAATAAATCTGCAGCTGTTTTGTTATAGACCCATCCAGGTGCCTCCGTCGGTATGGACTGCACAGCTGCCTGGTCGTCTAAGAACTTCTTCAGGGCATCCGATTCCTTCGGTATGTGCTTAGCGTAAACAGCAAATTCCTGTAATGCCCTGAGAAACAAAACAAAAGATGATCAATTTTATCTTTCCGCATCTCGGGGTATGCTTTATGGCTGCAAAATGGGTATATCTAGATCTTAAGTCGAGTTAAGCCTAATCTGATGACTTTTCGTAGTTGCAATTGATGATGGCACACAAATGTTAAGGCGAAGATTATTGTTTGAGTCTTCTGTAAAATCCAGGGACAACTTCTGGTAACAGCACTTATCTTTAAGGTTGCATTTCGTACTCTCAAGTGAAACTGGTTTCAGCAGGTTTTTACTTCTGGTCCCGTGCTAGATGTCAGAAAATGACGGCCCGGATAAGAAAACCAACATCTCGTTGGAAACGGACATCTTGTTAGAGTAGGACAGCTGTGCTCTGTGGTGTTGTCACCTTAAACTTTACGAATGGCCTCCACATATTACAAATCTTAAGCCACTTGTTCCTTTGTACCTTGTTCCCCCAGCTTTCGGCTTTTCCATGGATACGTTTGCAGTACCGGTAACGCCCTCAAGTCTTCCACTGTAGTCACTGCCTGCTTCTTCAAGCTTGAGGAGAGAGCTGGATTTTTTGTTCATAGAAGAAAAATCCTTGTTATTATCAGTTAAGCAGCTATTTGTTGGATGTTTGGGCACATCCTCAGGACTCAATAAGACAAACCTGCACAAAAAGCCATTGAATTCTCAGTACTAGACTCCAGCATATACAAGGCACACAAGGGAAGACACTGTGTCAACCTACTCAGCTTGCTAAAAGCAGACCTTAAGCAACTTTTTTGGCCAACCCTTATTTTTATTCGCACGCCGTTTTTGGGGTGTACAAAGGAAGTCATTCATATAATCAAATATTAATCAGACCTTAAGTGATACGTCCAGGAGGAAACACTTAGTGCCTCACCTGCTAGTATTTCTACGGGCCAGTTTACTCCAGGGCAACATATCACCAGGAAGAAGACGCCCTGATGTGTAATACAGCAGGAATGGAACCACTGTTAGCGATACCAGCAACAGGACGCATGGTCGATATTCACTTGTCATTCTGTCTCGTCACCAGGGACGCTGGGCGTGTGAAATACCAAGTAAAAAGTAAGAAGAAAACTCTGAACATGTTGGACTGTAGCTAAGCCAGAGGTCAGATTATAAATGCATGCAAACTTTTTACTTCATGTAATAGTTAGAAAACGACTTCAGGCCTTCTTTTGGGAAATAGAGTAGCTCCGCCTATAAGAGGGTTTTCTTTAACACCCGAAGCGAATCTATATCTGTATCAAAATTTAGATAGCCCAGGGGTGCCCAAGCATTTGCACGAACCCTATGAGATTCGTAGGAACATTATGTGATACGTACGAATCACTATGCGAAAACGCACGAACCTTATGAAAATCACACGAATTACTATGCGAAAACGTACGAACCTTATGAAAATCACACGAATCACTATACGAAAACGTGTGATTTGCATGAACCTCATGCGAAACCGGCTAACCGCCGCCGGGTCTCGTGACATCACGTCATTCGTATTAGGTTCGTGCAAATCACACAAGTTGGTACGTTTTCGCATAGTGATTCGTATGATTTTCATAAGGTTCGTGCTAAACAGCCCACGCATCCGGCGTGAGTCTCGCGCCCGCGGCGCTCGATGGTCCCACGAGTACTAAAAAGAACCCCCCCCCCCAACCAAAATCCTGGCTGCTTCAAATACCAACTCTTCATGTATATCGATATCCTACCATGCGTGGTGAGAAAACCTCCACCGGGGGAGCGCTTTCGCTGCTGCCTTTGTAGTACCTTTCTACGGTAACTTTGAGCCCGGGGACACTAACAGCAACTGCAGGTGTGGAAGACTGGCTGGCCAAATCCTCTAGTGTCCCCGACGTGCTTGACATTGAAGTGTCAATTGCTAAACTGCGGACCCACTTCAAGACAAAGAAACACACCAACTATTTACAAAGGTACCACTGGTCTTCGCGAAGGCAACGACAACAGCACTAGCATAGATAATCACCTGTTCGGTCAGTTCAGAGGGAAGGTGTCGCCTTTCATGACGTCATATACATCACCTTCCAAACTCTCCGGGTCATTTTTAAGTAAATATTGGTAGGAAAGTGCAGAACGATCTCTGCCTTCACCTTTTGCGGACATACAACAATAGTACATTCTGGCAGAAAACTTCGAGATTTTTCCTCCCCAATAAAGATTAACCTCGAGCTCACGCAAAAAAATCAGCATGCCATGAATGCAAATTTCTCCTTGGAGTCATTGTGAAATGTCTAAAAACAACAAATACACATTCAACCAAGCAGTCGACGTGTTTTTCTATTTCTGCATTATTTCCCCTCTAGAGCTCTGGAATAAATTGAGAAACGAGGTGCAAGATAAAATTAGACTTCGCGACAGTACACAGCTGCAGCTAGGTAAGTCAGTGCACAGAAACAGCCCGGCTAGAAGCAAATAATGCAAGCTGACCTTGAGATGTGCTGTTGTTGACAACGCAGCTTCAAAGGACGAGTTGTGTCCAACAACCTTGAAAGTTAATGCGAAAGGGTACACTAACCATGTAGATTAACGTCGTGGAGGTATCCTTGAAAAAATCTGATGTAAAAACAGGACACTAAACTCAGACGAGATATGTGATTTTACTCGCAAAACTTGAGCTTTGTTGCTGGTAACGCCACTTTACCCTCGGGCAAGGAATTGTGCACAGTCAAGTAGCTTTTCACACAACAGTCACCAGAAGCCGTTGGACGAGATGCCAATAGAGTCGGACTGGCTGCAAGCCAAAATATTTTCGGTAGAAGGCACTGTTGCACTGATTTTTGTTTCCGCCATCAGCTGGTTAGTTGAGATCATGTACAGGTCACAGACACACACACACACACACAAACACACACACACAAACACACACACACACACACACACACACACGCACACACGCACATACACACACACACACACACACACACACGCACATAGACACACACACACATACACACACACACACAATGTGGACACACAAACAAACAAACGAACACACACACACAACGCTTTTGCTGGTGTGTTCTTTTTCTTGTTTACTTCTGGCAGAAAAGGTTGACAGAAAGGAGGGGGTGTCTACCCGATGTCTATCACGTCAGGCTACTCAGATACCCCATTCATAGCCCCAATTATTTTCTCACTCGCACACACTACTTTGGTGCGAGCCTAATGGTATAGTATTGTATGCGAGTAGCTTGGCACAAGGCTAGAGGAAGACATTCTGCATTTTTTTAAATGTTGCCTTTCTAGTCATATCCATAGTCCGCTCATTGACATGCGTGGGTTGTCAGACGAAGAACCCCGGTGTTGTGGAGATGCTGCAGTTGCCTGAACTCTTCAGGTACTCTGTGAACTTTTTTGGGGAGGGCATTGTCGTAGTAGTGCTCATTCAGGCGTCTGTTGCTCCTGTCGGAGTGGAAGGGCCAGAAGCCGTACAAGCGCACCTCTTCGCACATCTGTGTGGCCAAACTCGCCATACGCAGTCCTAGATGATCATGAATAATGGGGAGTATAAATCGCTATATAAGAATAAGATACGTAGCAAACGGAACGTATAGATTAACTGATATGAATAAGAACAAGTGGCCGTAGGTAAAATACTCCGTGACGCATTTATGGTTTTCGCCGCATCAATTACAACAGTAGATATATATGGACAGTCCCAAACAGACAGCGACGAACAGGAAACCAAACGAAGCCTTAATTTTACTGATAGCTTAACAGGACAACGCATGTACTTGTTTATCATAACACTAGCAATTTGCTAGGAAGACAGTGTCTAAACATCTGTTTAGGGATTCCGGGTCTACCGTGACAGCTGTTCTGTACTGTACTTTAGACAACACATAACCCCATATCTGCTTGGAGAGACAAAGGGATGAGGCAAGATGCAAACACACACCACATCGGATAACAGCAATACTCTGTCGCTGGAGGTTACCGTCCGTCACAGAGTAATAAGGTAAACGGAAACCAATTATTCATGGATTTTGTATGATATGTTGGTATGCTACAGGTTATGATAACTACCTGTCGATGGCTGATTAGCCGTGATGCCATTTTCTTTCCAAAATGATCTTATCGATCCTATCAGACTAGGATATGGCAAGATGACTTGGTTCCGGGCGCTGTTTCCTTGCAGGGCTCTCTGTGTCTGGAAGGCAAGACGTGCGTGTTTGGGACTTCCAAAGGCCCAGATCCAGAGGTAGCTATCTCCGTATACTGACAGGTCGGACATCAAGGCTCTTGTAGTCTTTACCCTCGCCTTTTTTCTTCTTTTCATCTTGTATCTAGACGAAATAAAAATTGAAAATAAAAAAAAGTTTCACACACACACACACACACACATATATATATATATATATATATATATATATATATACGCGCACAAACACAAACACACGCTTCTTTTCACCTTGTATCTAGGCAAAATGAAAAACAACAAATCAAAACAAAGTCAGTTTCACACACACACACACACACACACACACACACATAAACACACACATGTGCTATAAAGGCATACAGAAAGTACCTGTATTCTATCATAGAGGGGTTGATGGTGATCAGATTGGTTTTGTTTCCAATGTCCTCCAAATATTCCTCGTACATCGGAGCCATGTTGAACCTTAGTTATGATAACATAAAAGGTTGAACAAATCCGTGAAAATCAAATTAACCCAATTGAACATGTCGACAAAACAAGCAAATGATAGACATAACAAAATAACCAGGTAACATCAATCTACAAAACCAGGTGACACTCATCAACATAACCAGGTAATACGTAACATAACCAGGTACTCCTCATCAACATAACCAGGTAATGCCCATCAACAAAGCAGATAATACTTTTAAACAAACCAGGCAATACTCATCAACATAACCAGGTAATACTCATCGACATAACCAGGTCATACTCATCAACATAACCAGGTCATACTCATCAACATAACCAGGTCATACTCATCAACATAACCAGGTAATGCTCATCAACAAACCAGGCAATACTCATCAACATAACCAGGTAATACTCATCAATATAACTAGGTTATTCTCATTAACATATCATCAGGGGATACTCATTAATATACAGTGGTAGCACCTATCACAGCAAGGCATCCGAATGGGTTCATTTTGTCTTAAATTAGCTTCTAATGGTTCAAACAAATATTTTATTCATATAACTATTGAGTAAAATCTTCTGTGCTGTTAGATTCTATTATACGGCATTTTGATTAGTACTTGTATACAATATAGAACCCTACCTGAACACAAACTCAGAGGCGTCTATCTCCTTTCCACAGCCGCTTCCCGTCAGTATCCCTCCGTTCCCCACAACGCTGCCAGTATTGAAGCGCTTGTTCTCAAACGGACTTTCCTGTGTACAAAAGATACGAGTCCATGGTCTTGTGTTCTTATAAACGTCAAGAAATTCGCTCAACTGTAAAAACTGTTAATAGCTTTGGACGTTGACATCTGCTAGAAGATCGAAGATTATTAAAAAGGAAAACTAAAACTCCAAACCTACTTTAGGAAATCCTTTGAAGATGTCTGGTGGCACTTTGACGATATTGGGGATCTTTAGAACGTTGTTCTCCACGTTGCCTTGTGTGACCAGAAAGCTCCCGTTCACAAAGCTTCTGTTGTGCAAGATTCTGTTCCTGTAAAGTTAAAGAGTGTCATAAAATATAACTTTCAACCTGTTTTGGAGACAAGGCCGATAAAGGGGTTCTTTTGCATTATATACAGCAAACATCATTTACGCAGCTAATGTGTTTTGGAGCTGAGTACAATAGCAACTCGAGAAAGCAACTCCTACCGGAATAAATCTGCAGCTGTTTTGTTATAGGCCCATCCAGGCGGTCTCACTAAATACCGAAAACAACCGAAAACAACCGAAAACAACCGAAAACAACCGAAAACAACCGAAAACAACCGAAAACAACCGAAAACAACTTGAAATATGCCGAAAACAACCGAAAACAACTCAACAAATACCGAAAACAACTCAAAGCCACCTAAGAAATATCAAAGCAATCATGAACAACCTATCAGTACCCGAAAAAAGCCGGAAAACAACTCGTAAACAACAACAATGTCTATTTTATCTTCATCTACTGGTTACTATCCCTTGAATTATTTTCTCCACGGCCGAGGGAGAGAATGGAGTGATTCTTAAATGGAAGGATTCTTTCAGCAAAGGGGATGTAGCTGGTGAAAACACCTTTCCATCGATCACACGCTGTTTTATGGTGTAAAGCAGAATCCTTATTTTGATCATTTAATTTAATCTGGGGCCTCTGTGGTATACCGGTAATACACGTTTGCGGTTTTCCATTTGAATCGATTTGTTATGGCAGCGGAAATGCGTTATAATTGAGCAAGAAATATACAAGATTGTTTTGTTTGCTAGAAAAAAATGTAGTACACATTAGCTAAATAGGCAGCAGAATTTGCCAGCAGTAATTAATAAGCAAACCTATTTTCCAAGCAGAGATTTTGTCGGGGGATAGCAGTGACTGCTATTTCTTGTTGTGGCCAATACTACACCCCGCCCCCACCGTTACTTCTGCTTGGAGTTACACAATAGATGCCAAGTAGTATAGATATCCATTGATGAGTTTGCGAGTTGATCAAGCAGTCCCCATTTATAACGTACAGGGTCCGTGAATCTGAATGCGAACATTAATATATTTGAACAGGCAAAGGAGATCGTTGACTTAATTATTACTAATATTGTATTGATAACAGAGGTCGTCAAAAAAATAAATCCATCGTAGCCTAACTCCTGTCCAAAATAAAGTCAAAATTATTAAATAATAGCCCACTGAAATTATTGTCTGCTGTTTATGGTTGTGTCGAGTTGTTTTCGGTATTTAGTGAAAGTTGTTTTCGGTTGTTTTCGGTATTAAGTGAAAGTTGTTTTCGGTTGTTTTCGGTATTTAGTGAAAGTTGTTTTCGGTTGTTTTCGGTATTTAGTGAAAGTTGTTTTCGGTTGTTTTCGGTATTTAGTGAAAGTTGTTTTCGGTTGTTTTCGGTTGTTTTCGGTAGTTTTCGGTTGTTTTCGGTTGTTTTCGGTTGTTTTCGGTTGTTTTCGGTTGTTTTCGGTTGTTTTCGGTTGTTTTCGGTATTTAGTGAGACCCCATCCAGGTGCTTCCGTCGGTATGGCCTGTACAGCTGCCTGGTCGGCTAAAAACTTCTCCAGAGCAACCGATTCCTTCGGTATGTACTTCGCGTAAGCTGCAAATTTCTGCAATGGACTTAAGAAAAAAAAATACGAAACAAAACAAAACATAAACATTTCCATGTATCCACATCACGGAGTGTGGCTTATGGTTGTACAAATGAGTGCATCTTCTATATTTCAAAGTACTGTACGTCTAATCTAATCATGGCTTTTCGTAATCGATAATGACACGCAAAGGAATTAGTGCGAAGATGTTTCATGAGTCTTATCTTAAAGCCTGGGACAACTTTTAGTAACATTTAAGGTTATTTCGTACTCTCAGGTCTTAAATGAAACTGGTCTCAGCAGGTACTGGCCTAGTGCTAGATGTCAGAAAATCCCGGCCAGAAGAAAATGTACGATCTTTCAACCCAACATCAAGTTGGAAACGGACGTCTCGTATGGGTAGGTTGTTTTCACCGAAAACTTTATAAACGGCCTCAACATGGTAAAATATCGTATCACTTGTTCCTCTGTACCTTGTTTCACCAGTTTTAGGCTTTTCCATTGATGAGTTTGCAGTACCAAGTCTTCCACTGTAGTCACTGTCTGCTTCTTCGAGCTCGAGGCGAGAGCTGGAACTAAATCTTGTTTATTATCAGTTAAACAGCTATTAGAAAATAATTGTAATAAGTATACCCTAATGACTACATATTAGATACCAGCTCTATGTTTGACGTCACAGATATCATTACATTTATTACAAGTGAATAAAGCAACATTATGCAGCAGTGACGCCTAGCTTTAAATCAAAGAACTGTAGTCCACTTGTAAATAAAACGTTTATCTTTAAACCTAAAAGCACAATTGCAATGGTGTTTGTTTTGTAATAAGTAGTTACTTACCATAATAGATAGATAGGATGTTATTTATTAAACTCGGTTATTTGGTCATAAACAATGTGTGGTCATCAAGTACAGCCTGGGACATGTTCATTAGATTATATGGATGACATCAACGTGCGTATCAATTTTCTGTCAGTTTGTAAAAAATGGTTTTCAACTGTAACAGATATATCGAAAACACTTACTAATATCACAGAATTCCAAGGTCAAGTAAGAAGATTCGAAAAAACAGGGATGAAGAATTTACTGTTCGGTATTCCATACTTTGTGTGTTTGGTCATTTCTTGTGTCTTTGGACCTTCTTGATCATGTAGATTTCATACGCACGCTCGCATCTGCTTTGGGGAGCACAGAGGATGTCATCAATGTGATCAAATCAACTTGACCTTACGTGATACGTTCAGGAGGAAACACTAAGTGCCTCACCTGCTAGCATTTCTTCGCGCCAGTTTACTCCAGGGCAACATGTCACCAGGAGTGAGACGTCCTGATGTGTAATACAGCAGGAATGGAACCACTGTTAGCGGTACCAGCAACAGGACGCACGGTCGATGTTGACTTGTCATGTTGTCTCGTCACCAGGGAAGGCACAGACGCTAAACATATGGAATACAAAGAAACAAAACAGAAGATAAATACTCTAAAAGATGTAGGACTGAAAAAAGCCAGTGGTCAAAGTATAAACGAATGCAAACTTTTTAGTTTATAAACTTTTTATAGCCTGTGTTTACACAATATTTTGCTAGCTGGGGGTTGGACTATTCAAGACGTTAACGTGGTCAAGGATCCCAGACGGAACAGCAGAGAAGCGACTGTATATAGTGTATGATAAATGTCAGAGCGAGAAGCGACTGTATATAACGTATAATTAACGCTGGAGCGGACTACTTTCCGGATGGTGCCCAGATTATTCTTTTGGTTCATCTTCAATAATCTCAAAGCTGTATTCGGTACTCGATGGATAAATTAAATACCGAGGCCTTATCTTGGACCCCATCCAACTCTCTATAAATATCCTACCATGCGCGGTGAGGAGAAAAACTCAGGAACGGGGGAGCGCCCACCCCATTTCCTGCCTTTTTTGTAGGATATAAATTTCTACGGTAACTTTGAGGACTGGGACACTAACAGGTGAGGATAGTCCCTTGACCAGTCTTCCTCCCCACGATGTGCATGGCATTGAAGAGCCAATTGCTAACCTCCGGACCTACTCCACGCTTACATCAGGAACAACAAACACACCAACTGATTACAAGATGCCCCTGCCTTCACGGAGGTAATGACAACAGCACTAGCTTAGATATAATCACCCGTTCAGCCAGTTCAGAGCGAACGTGTCACCTATCATGACGTCACCTCCCAACCCTCCAGGTAACCTTGTCCAGTTTACTCAAGGTCAACAAAGTAAATATTGGGAGGAAAGTTCCGGACGATCTCTGCCTTCTCCGCTTTTCGACACACAACAAAAGTGAATTCTGGCAGAAAACGTCGAGATTTCTCAACAATACCTTAAGATTAATTTCACGCAAAAATCAGGATTTCATAAATGCACAGCCGTTCTAATTTCGGGGTCTGCAAGGACCAAAAAATACCAGTTGTCCAACGTGCAAGCCAACCATGCTCGTCATTCAAAGTTCTGCTTGGAGTCATTGTAAAACGTCTAGAAATAACAAATACACATTGAGCCGAGCAGTTGACTTGGTTTTGCAGTTATTAACTAAGTAATTCTAGATCTTCATTTTCCCCCTCTGGGATAAATTGAGGAACGAGGTGCAAGATACGACCAGACTGACAAATCGATTTAAGACAGTATCGTTAAACAGGTATGCCAATGAGCAAAAACATGCCGACTAGATTATGCCAATAGTTAGAACGGAAACAAACACGCATGTGTCATGGGATAGGTATATTTTTGATGCTAGAGGTCAAAGGAAACAAGCTGACCTTGAGATGTGCTGTTGTCAACAACGCAGCTTCAAAGGACGAGTTGTGTCCAACAACCTTGAAAGTTAAGAATAAGGGTATACAGACCATGAAGGTTAACGTTGTGGGGGGTATTCGTGACAAATTGTGTACACAAACGACACTAAACTCAGACGATCTTTGATTTTACTCGCAAAGCGTGAAGCTTTGCTGCTCTACGCCACTTTACCCTCGGGCAAGTGATTATACATCGTCAAGCAGCTTTTCATGTTTCTATTGTATCACAAGTCGTTGGACAAGATGCCATTAGAGTCGGACTGGCTGCAAGTCATTTTTTTTCGGTAAGAGGCGCTGTTGCACTGTTTTGTTTCGTCAGCTGGTTTGTTGAGGTCATAAGCAGGTCGATCACAGATTGCGCCACTGCCGCGCGTGTACGTTGTTGTCAATCAAAGTGTTCTTGGTGCAATGAGGAGCTTTTTTCTTCTTAAAGTTTGTCTTTCATGAGTACGATATGAACTGGACACGCACACATACACACACACACACACGCACGCACACACACACACACACACGCACGCACACGCACGCACGCACGCACGCACACACACACACACACACACGGTGCCTTGCAGTGACTAGAAAGGAAGCCAAAGACTGTACCTGAAGGCTCGCAATTTAGCCTTTTGGTTGTCGAGAGTTTAGTAGTAGATAGTAGTAGTAGTAGATTGGTTTTTATTCACTCACAAAATATACATAAAATATACAAGGCCTCGCAGTCAAACCATCAAGGTTGACTGAATTGTGCCTGTACTTCACAAAGGCTGCATAATTGCACCATAATAGCACATTAGGTAATTACAAGCATTGTTATAAATTTGATTTAAAAAACGTACGATTACCAGAACCATTAAAATCTACATATATAGACAGTACAAAACAATGTCAAACGATCAACTTTCATCATCACTACAACAGACAGACGGTTGGTATTGCACTTATAGTGTATCATTGAGTAGCTTAGTCATATAAGGCAATGCACTTTTTCTAAAGCGTTCGGTTCTGATTTTGAACTTGTCTAGCTGATCGCTCGATCGTGTGCAGCGACCACTGATGTCCCCCCGTCGTGCGGGAGACCAGTGGTTTCGAATTAATGAACCAGTCCATAAAATGCAAACAATTTATATTAGCAGCTATACATACAGACAGTCGTAATATATCAGAGTGTACTTTAGATTGAAAAAGCTAATTATATAAGCGACTGTCATGTATTATCCCGAGGAAGTGTGTGCTTGTACGTGTATTTTGAAGGAAAAAAATTCATCTATCTACTTCTATTGCATAACATTGTTCGCTCATTGACATTCGTGGGTTGTCAGACGAAGAACCCCGGTGTTGTGGAGATGCTGAAGTTGCCTGAACTCATCCGATATTCTGTGAAATTTTGTGGCGAAGGCATTGTCGTAGTAATGCTCAGTCAGACGTCTGTTGTTCCTGTCGGAGTGGAAGGGCCAGAAGCCGTACAGGTGCACCTCTTCGCATATTTGTGTGGCCAAACCCACAAACAGCAGTCCTAGATGATCATAAATAACGGAAATTGAGTACAAAAGAATAAATGGATTTATAAGAATAAAATACACAGGAAAGGGAATGTAGGATGACTACAGATTAACTGATACAAAATAAAAATAAGGATTGATAAAACCAATTATTCATGCATTTTGTATGATTTATTAGTATGTTGCAGCTTAAGATAACCCACCTGACGACGCCTTCTGCGCCCTGATGCCATTATTTTTCCAAAACGATTTCATCGATCCTGTTACACGTGGATATGGTAAGATGACTTGGTTCCGGGCGCTGTTTCCTTGCAGAGCCTGCTGTGCTTTGAAGGCGTGATCAGCGTTAGTGGCAGTTTCAAAGGCCCAGATCCAGAGGTAGCTGTCTCCGTATACTGACAGGTCAGACATCAAGGCTCTAACGTTTATAGTCTTTACCGTCACCTTTCTTGTTCCTCCATAGTTGTACCTAGACAAAATGAAAAAAAATAAGTCAGTGTCGATTCACAACTGCAAAGTTTTACATCACACACATACGCACACACACAAAAACAAATAAAAACAAAATCACACGCATCTACAAACACACCCAAACACGAATTCCAAGTAGTGACTTTGCTAGCGACAGACAATAGTAATAATCAACATGAAAGAATTTTTACACGCTTTTTGATAGTACATGTATACATGCCCATTCATTCTCATGGTTGCACGTTGTATATATACATATAGTATATATACGGGCTAGTAATATGTAGATGCAAAACAACAATTATTCAAAAGTCGACATGACATGACATGAAAAGTACATTTAACAGTGTATAAAGGCCTCAATTACACAGAGAAGAGTCAGTTAACGCTCGTGTACATCTGGCCATAGTAAAAGCTGTTTTGTGTCTTTCGCCAAATGATGGCCTACTGTAAATGCAGAAGTTTTCGCGGTGGTATTATTTTCGCGTTTTTCCCGTTGCCAATTCATCGCGAAGTTAAAACCACCGCGAAAATGTATCCATGGCAGCAAGACAGTACAGTGCATAGTGCTACCGCGAATTTAAAACCAACACAAACAATCATTTCCCCGCTACAGCGAAATTAAATCCTCACTTACTTAAATGCATTTCAGATCCTGTATTGCCATTCTCTTTTTAAATCTTAACATGATGACACATAACTAAAGTACCTGTATCGGATCATAGAGGGGTTGATGGTGATCAGATTGGTTTTCTGTCCAATGTCCTCCAAATATTCCTCGTACATCGGAGCCATGTTGAACCTACCGGTTATGAGAATACAGAGATGTGTATTGAGCAAATTTATGAATATAAAAGTAACTCAGTTGAAAAGTTGCCGTCCACAAGCAACTAATAGACATAGCAAAATAACAAGGTAATACTCATCAAATCAACCATCAATATACCCAGGAAATACTCATCAACAAACCATGCAGGTGATACTCATCAACATAACCAGGCGATACTCATCAACAAACCATGCAGGTGATACTCATCAACATAACCAGGCGATACTCATCAACAAACCATGTAGGTGATACTCATCAACATAACCAGGTAATACTCATCAACATAACCAGGTAAAACTCATTAACTTAACCAGGTAATACTCATCAACAAAACCAGGTAATATTCATCAACACAACCAGGTAATACTCATCAACAAACCAGGTAATACTCATCAACATAACCAGGTAATATTCATTAGCATAACAAGGTAATACTCATCAACATAACAAGGTAATACTCTTCAACATAACCAGGTAATACTGATTAATTGAATCAGGTAACAATCATCAACATAACGAGGTAATACTCATCAACATAACCAGGTGATACTCATCAACATAACAAGGTAATACTCATATCAACATAGCAAGGTAATACTCATCAACATAACCAGGTAATACTGATTAATTGAATCAGGTAACAATCATCAACATAACGAGGTAATACTCATCAACATAACCAGGTGATACTCATCAACATAACAAGGTAATACTCATCAACATAACCAGGTAATACTCATCAGCATAACTAGGTAATACTCATCAACATAACCAGGTAATACTCATCAACATAACCAGGTAATACTCATCAACATAACGAGGTAATACTCATCAACATAACCAGGTGATACTCATCAACATAACCAGGCAATACTCATGAACAAAACCAGGTAATACTAATTACCATAACAAGCAATACTCGTCACCATAAGTATACAGAAGATCTTCTGTGCTATTAGATCCTACTATACAGCATTTGGACCATTACTTGTACATAGTATAAAACCTAACCTGAACACAAACTCAGAGGCGTCTATCTCTTTTCCACAGCCGCTTCCCGTCAGTATCCCTCCGTTCCCTACTACACTGCAGGTATTGAAGCGTTTGTTCTTGAACGGACTCTCCTGAGTAGAAAAGATACGTGTACATGGTCTTGTGTTCTTATCAACGTCCAGAATCATTTGTGTCTCCTTTGTTTGTAATGTGATGTTAGTATCAATTAATAATGTGTCTTTTGAGCAGTCATAGCTTAAACATAAGACGTTGTATACTGTGCATCTTGCAGGGAGTAAAAGGATAACTACATATTAGGGACAGCTGCAGAAAGTTTTACTGAACAGAGACGTATTCAATAAGCTCATAAGAGTAATACCTGACCCTTCATGTGATTGTCGACGTTAACGATTGCAACATGACCCAGTAGTTGGAGTCCATATGTCAGCACGGTAACTTTGTCAAGGAAAACAGCTGTAAGACCGGACATCATTTGTGTCGTCGCCAAGATTGAAGATTGTTAAGGTGGGGTCATACATGCGTATATATTCAAGCCCGTTTGAGGTGCGTATGAAGTTCTTAGTCTCTACCAGGCTCCACAGATCGCGGGAAAAAAATATATAGTACAAATTGGAGAAATATACATATATGCCAGATGAGTTAGCTGACCGAGAAGTATGGTTAGCCACTCAGCTAACTCGTCTGACATGTTATGTACACGTTTGTCCAATTTCTATTATTTTGCCGGCGACCTGTGGGGCCAGCTGGTGGAGGCAAATACTCCCATGCGCGCCTCATACGGACTTAGATATATACGCACGTGTGAACCCACCTTTAGGAAGGAAAACTAAGTGTCCAAACCTACTTTAGGAAATCCCCTTAAGACGTCTGATGGCACCTTGACGATCTTGGGTTTCTTGCCGTAGGTCTTTAGAACTTTCTTTACAACATTTCCCTGTGTGACCAGAAAGTTCCCGTTCACATAGCGACTGTCGCTTACGATCCTGTTCCTGTGAAATTAAAAAGGGTCATGAATTGCAAATTTCTACCTATTTTGGAGGCAAAACCGATGAAGGTGCTCTTGCTTATATTTCCAATCTTTGGCAATGTCTTTATAAATTGCATTATACGTATACAGCATTTAGTAATCGCGATATATTTTATTCTCATCATTTACGCAGGTTTGTGTGCACTATCAAACAAAAAAACTTAGCAGTCCCCTTTGACAAGAATTTTGAAAATTCCAAGTATTCTCTTACGCCGTAACGTCACGCGCGTTCTTAACCAACCAACATGGCGGAAGCTAAATGACGTCAAAATCTGCCAAATGACAACTCGAGAAAGTGACTCGTACCGAAATAAATCTGCAGCTGTTTTGTTATAGACCCATCCAGGTGCCTCCGTCGGTATGGACTGCACAGCTGCCTGGTCGGCCAGGAACTTCTCCAGAGCAACCGATTCCTTCGGTATGTACTTCGCGTAAGGTCCAAATTTCTGCAATGGCCTTTAGAAACAAAGCAAAAATGTCTGCATGAATGGGTGCATCACTATCTCAAGACGAGTTAACTCTAACCACTAATACCAACCCAACTTTACCTGCACTGACACATACAAGTACATCTCGTAGAAGTAGGAGAGTTGTGTTTTCACCTTAAACGTAATCAATGGCCTCAACATAAGCCTTCTCACATTAGTTAGGACGCATGTGCGGCGACAGGAATTCTAGGTAATATGTCAAAGGGTAAGGCACACAAAAAGCAAGGACGTTGCAAAAAGTAATCAGTTCTTGTCTTCGCCATTGTTCCAATTTGCATAACAATGTCCAGACGGGTTTTGTTTTCTTTTTGTGTGCCTTACCCTTTGACGTATTACATGGAATTCCTGTCGCCGCACATGCGTGCTAATGTTAGGGCTTATTGTAAAAATTTTGTGTCACTTGTTCCCCTGTACCTTGTTTTTCCAGCTTTAGGCTGTTCCATGGGTGAGTCTGCAGTACCGGTAATGCCCTCGAGTCCTTCATCACTGTAGTCACTGTCTGCGTCGTCGAGCTCGAGGAGAGAGCTGAAACTACATCTTGTTTACTATCAGTTTAGCAGCGATACACCTTTCTCACGCGGTGGCCATGATAGATCCAAGACGAGGTCAATGAGGCAAACAGACAAAACGTATTTCTAAAATCGGCTCCCATTTAGTTCTCCCCCGACCCACACATTTTTTTATAATATAAGATCAAATAATAAATATTATAACGTGAGTTATGCACAGAAAGATGTTGCAATTTCGGGTAGCGTAGACTGATCCCATAGTCCATAGAGATGCAAAATAAACATAAAAATGCAAATCTTTGACGGACATGCAGCCATTCTCATATTGGTGGATTTTTTAAAAAATGTCCATGCTTTTATTGGTTGAACTGCTAATTATGATGGACAGTCTTTTGTTTGCCTCTTTGAACTCACTTGAGATCTATCATGGCCGCCGCGTGAGAAAGGAATATTAGGAAATAATTGTAATAAGTATACCCTAATGACCACATGATAGATACCAGCTCGACGTCACAGATATCGTAACTTTTATTACAAGTGAATAAAGCAAAGCAAGGACATTATATATACAGCAGTCACGCCAAGAACTGTAGTCCACTTGTTAAGACGATGTTTATCATCAAACCTGAAAGTACAATTTCAATGGCGTTTTGCTTTAAAATATCTATTTACCATAATAGATAGATAGGATGTTATTTATAGAACTCAGTAATTTGGTCATAAGCAATGTGTCGTCATCAAATCAACCAGGTCATTAAGTACAGCCTGGGCCATGTTGATTGGATTATATGGATGACATCAGCGCGCATCAATTTTCGTTCGGTACCCCCCCCCCAAAAAAAAGGGTTTTCAACCAAGTTGTAATCGTACAAAACAGCAGCATAATGAAGAAATAAATGCCGTACATGTACCAAATGTATCGGAAAACACTTACTACTTTCATGGAATGCCAACGTCAACTTCAAGGTCAAATAAGAAGATGTGAAAGAACAAAAATGAAGAAACTACTGTTCGGTATTCCATACTTTGTGTGTTTGGTCATTTTTAACCTTCCTGACCACTGAGATTTCATACCGAAAGCAACTTATTTTTGGCCAACTTTTTTTTTTAATTCGCACGCTCGCATCACTTTTTTGGGTTCAAAATATGTCATCCATATAGTAAGATCAACGTGGCCTTACGTGGTACTTTGAGAAGGAAACACTTAGTGCGTTATGTAGCCATACCTGCTAGCATTTCTACGGGCCAGTTTTCTCCAGGACAACATGTCACGTAGAGTGAGACGCGCTGATGTGTAATACAGCAGGAATGGAACCACTGTTAGCGGTACCAGCAACAGGACGCACGGTCGATATTGACTTCTCATTTTGTCTCGTCACCAGGGAAGGCCGCATTCGCTGGACATGTGAAATACAAAGGAGTAAGACAGAAAATTTCAAAACAAAATGAATATGTAACGCACGTTTGGACAGCCAGTGGTATGAAGGTATGCGAAGCCAAAGTTTTTACTTTATAAAGAACCTTTCTTTTACCTGTGAGCCCTGGGACACTAACAGGTGAGAAGGGTTGGTGAAAGCCTTTGACCAACCCAAGGAACCTTCCTCAACCGTTAAGGTGGTATCTCACTGCACTTGGGGCACCAGTGTGGGGATCGTTCACCCCGCGGCCCGGTACTGTCGTGTTATTTTCGCCGATTTATCATAATTTAAATATTGCGTAATACATAAAAGTAACACAACAAAATATACAAAAGTGAGACAATTCGTTCTTTATCTCGGAAATTTGTTGAGTAATCTTTCGAACCCCGCAATGCCACACAGGAGCTCCAAGCGCAATGAGATACCACCGTTAGTGCTTCTGACATGCATGACATTGAAGTGCCAATTGCTAAAATGTGTATCCACTTCAGGACAAAGAAACACACCAACTATTTACAATGTCACATAATGACAACAGTACTAGCATAGATAATCACCCGTTCGGCCAGTTCAGAAGGAAGGTGTCACCTTTTGATGACGTCACCTCCCAAACCCTCCAGGTTACCTTGGCCCAGTTCACACAGGGACAATTTTTAGGTAAATACTGTATTGGGGGAAAAGATCGGAACGAACCTTCCCCGCTTTCCGACACACAACAACGGTATATTCTGGTCAGAAAACATCGAGATTTTTCCTCACAACAAGGACGTTATATGACGTCCTTGCTCACAACAATACCTTAAAGATTAACTTCACATAAAAATCAGTATGCCATGAATGCACAACCGTTCTAATCTTAGGCACTGCAAGGAACAAAACAAACGTTGTGTCGACAACCTTGAAAGTTAAACTAAACATAGAAGGAGAAACGGCATACCATGTAAGTCAACGTAGAGAAGCTATTCTTTACAAATTGCGCAAAAAAAGCACAGACAAGATATACTTTTCTTGCGACAAAGCCTTACCTTTGTTGATGGTAACGCCACTCACCCTCAGGCAAGCAATTACTCATAGTCAAGTAGCTTCCCACAAAACAGGCATCAAAAGTTGTTGGACAAGGTTCGTTACTCTCCAAGCAGAGGTTGGTGGGGAAAATGGTGACCTTTACCTTTCATCATTTTTTTTTCGACCGGCATTTTTTGGTGGGAATGCCGGTCTAAAAAAATTGATGAAAGGAAAAGATCACGATTTTCCCCACCAACTTCTGCTTGGAGAGTAGGACAATGTGGCATTAGAGTCGGACAAGCTGCAAGTCGAATCTTTTTCGGTATGTGGCGCTGCTGCACTGTTTTTGTTTCGTCAGCTGGTTTGTTGAGGTCATACGCAGGTCACAGACTGCGCCACGGGCACGCGTGTACTTTGTTGTCAATCAAAGTGTTCCTGGTTCCTCTTCTTCAAGTTCGTCTTGTATCATGAATACGATCTGAAATTCCTACAGATGAACTTTCTATAGGCTCAACTCGGAGATGGCGGAAACAGGAAGGAGCTGACAAATATAATTCCCAGAATTGTAAAGGTTCAAGGAGGAAGTATAACGGTTTCATACGTGCCGAAGCCGGTTCGCAGGTAACGTTAGGTCCGTACAGTCTACTACTAGAATGTGACATTGTACAGTGTGCAGTAGCTCAGTTCTTTTCCCACTTTGTTCATGGTTGTAATGTAACGTTATATGACAATTTGTTCGTTGTACGGAAATCTTGATACTCGACTGACTTTTAAATATTTATCTTGTGTGCCATATGTTTAATATGTAACCTATAACAAAGGGTCTTTTTTGTTTAGTCATGCTTATTTCTCAAACACAGTTATATTCTAATTATTTTATAAACCATGTCAAATCCTTAATGCCACCCTCAACAAAATGTATTTCTCAACAGCGATAGAATAGAATGGAATTTATTTGATTAAAACCAATCCTAGACCAGGCAGAAACGGTACGTACTGTATAACTAGTCATGGGCCGTGGAATAGACATGTGTAACTAGACAATGATAGTACTACAAGCCATCATGGATTTCATTTGATTCCCAGGATTCTCTCCTGATTGTATTGACCTTTGACCTCTTATGACTGCTGTATGAGATATTGAATTCTGGTATCCAGCCGTAATATAGCTCCCGAGTCTCTTCTCTCCTCTTTATATTACCAGGCTAATATTGAATTGGAAAGTCTCACAGAGATCGTGCACGTGATGGTGGATAATTGCCATTGTTATCACCATGATGTAAGTCCAGGATTCGACCCAGTATCCATGCACCACATTTGCGTCATGATTATGTCAATTATCAATTCTGATTATTTCCCCTACATCATACAGTACTTGTGACCCATAATTCTAGTATTATCTGGTATATGGTCTTTTGATTGATGCCGTTCATTGCTATGTCCGCATTGTGCAGAGATCTGTGTACTCTGCCATTCATCATATGGTTCAAATCCCCTAGAGCCTGGGTCTGGATATGGCTGGATTACATAGATATATGTCTCTGTGGCTAAGCGGTAATGCAACCCCACTGCTTGGCCATCTGGATCCAATTCCATGGATCCGTGGGCCTGAGTTCGATCCCGTGGTCGGCTCAGCTTGGACAATTGTTGTAAGGGATTACATTCGTCTTTTGAAAGGGACGTAAAATGTGTAACTAGACAATGATAGTGCTACAAGCCATCATGGATTTCATTTGATTCTCAGGATTCTCTCCTGATTGTATTGACCTTTGACCTCTTATGGCTGCTGTATGAGATATTGAATTCTGGTATCCAGCCGTAATATAGCCGTAATATTGAACCAATGTCTTACTGAATTCGAAGCTGGGTTCTGTTAATGTTATGACCTTGGATCCAGCCGTAATATAGCTCCCGAGTCTCTTCTCTCCTCCTCCAACCAAGTAAAACAGCCTTATGACTCAGATTGGGTATCTGGGTGTCAGATAGGTACTGGCTGTAATAATATACCATTATGGGGTATACATGTATAAAGCAACACACTTTGCATTGATATCAAGAAGACCAAGGGTGATGACTCAGTGTGCTTGGTCTGAAATGCAAGCCATAGCATAGCCACATTTGTTCTATATATGTTACTTAAACATTAGGATCATACTTAAGCTCAATGACTGCTTTACCATGTAGTGATACATGTAATGATGATACATGTATTACATTTAAATTTGGCAGGTAGTTTGAGGAATGTCTGGCAGCAGAAGGAAAGTGCAGTACCTGGACCGGCCACCAGATGGCGGCTGGGGCTGGATGGTGGTGTTCAGCAGTTTCCTGGTGCACGTCGTGGTGATCGGGTCCATCAAGTCCTTCGGCGTGTTCTACGCTGCCTTCCGAGAGGTGTTCGATGAGGGCGCGGGAGACACGGCCTTCATCAACTCTACCCTGGTGGGAGTGATGCTGATTTGCTGGAGATC
>NC_049990.1:7769801-7771900 GCF_000003815.2 Branchiostoma floridae
CCTTCCTTTCTTCCTTCCTTGCTTTTTCTTCTCTTCCTTTTCTTCTCTCTTTCTTCCCGCCTTCCTTCCTTCCTTCCTTCCTTCCTTCCTTCCTTCCTTCCTTCCTTCCTTCCTTTCTGCCTTTCCTCCTTTTTTTCTTTTTCTTTCTTTCTTTCTTTCTTTCTTTCTTTCTTTCTTTCTTTCTTTCTTTTTCTTTTTCCTCCTTCCTTCCCACCTTTAAACCTTCCTTCCTCCCTCCCTCTCTCTCTCCCAATTCCCTCCCTCTCTTCCTTCCTTTTTCCCTTCCTTTTGCACTATAAATAGCCCTTAGATCAGGCTTCAAAATCCAGTTTACATACTACAAGTTCCTGTTTTGAACTGGATTGATAGCGTAGTTAGTTGATCAGGGCTCCCATACTCTCCCGGGTCTCCCCTCACCAACAAGAGTACTATGGAAGCCCCAGTAAACTGACTAGGATCAGACACCCAAGCTACTGTATTTACCCCTATTTAAATTCAGAACATGTAGATTGTAAGTTAACTGTCCTAACAACATGCAACATGCCACAGTGAGTTTAACGTCCTGTATTTTGGTGTAGCTCCCATCGCCAGTGCCCTGAGTAAGCTGACCAGCTGCCGTGTGATGGTGTTCACCGGCAGTGTCCTGGCAGCCGTAGGGATGATCATCAGCTCATTTGCAACCAGCGTCCTGTACTTACTGGTCAGCCTGGGTCTGTTCACAGGTAAAACTGTTACTATCTGTACTATTCTGTCGAATCTTATCTTTCTTTTAGGAAAAATATTTGTTTTCAAAAATCGTAAATTTTCTTTGAATTTGTCTTCTTTTATATCTTTTTTTCATACTTTTATAGATTAGAAAAGAATATAGCAACAAGACAAGGTAAACTGCATAAACACAGGGGGAAGTGGGGAAACTTGAATAGCTTATTTTCTGTTAGCACCATACCTAAATACCTTAACAAATGTATAGTAATATTGCTTAATGAATTTGGGCAAAGGGGTTTAGGACTAACTGTTGTTACTGGTTTTTGCTTTTACTTAGTGGTTTACATGTGTTTATGTATTTATTTGTATGCTTTCTTTTTGTTGTTGGTTTTTCAAAAATTAATAAAGAAGGATTGAAAAAAAACAACAGTGTTACTATCCTCTCCTACCATGGTCACTGCTTGGATTAGGCCACAGCAAGTAAAATTGATGTTGACATCCTCTGCAGAATCAGAATCTAATGCAATAGCGGAAAAAAATGAAATGTTTTTCTGAATAGTTCAAATGTAATAAAATTAGTCGTCAACTTTGGGCCCCTAGTTGTTCTTGTTTCATTTGTATATAGTTTCATTTTTGCAGGCAAAGCATAGATAATACATGTAGTATAGATTTTAGGCTGATTAGGCACAAGTGATTTCAGAAGCTTTTGATACACTTGCTAAATAAAGAGACTCTTTTTATGCAATATTTCTTTTTTTTTTCTTTATAATTCTTTATTATATTTTCACTGATAAATATAACAGTCACACAACAGAAAATGAAGAACCTCCCTTAAATATTAACCTATCCAAGTCTAACAGCCACATTGTAAACTTAACAGCTCATATAATATGATTAATATTATGTCATTACTAACGTTATTCATTTTGGTTATCAAATCATTACATATCATTTTATCACATTACATGTCATCTTTTCATATAAGCATTGTATCATTACTCGCATAATCATTTCAGTATTGTAATCAAATATCATTATCACGTCATTTCTATATTCTTTCATGATTATTTCTACATTTCAAAATCAAATTAAACACAAAGTTCCCCACTTACCCCGATGCTTCTCCAGCTTCCCTCTCCGAGATGCAATGAGACGTTCAGTTTTTTCAAAAGTAGATATTAGTCTTTTAAAGGCCTGGAAGTTTATCATTTTTAAGCGTGCAATATTTCTTTATTCTCACCAATGGCAGTAAAATGTGAACCATTCAGAATTGCCCTGAAGAAGGTGACAGATGGTCAACGAAACATTGGTGAAAATAAAGCAATGGTTGTGTAAAAAAGAGTCTCTTTATTCAGTGTCGTACCAACCTGATGAAACTATTCATGGATACATTT
>NC_049990.1:7772000-7787651 GCF_000003815.2 Branchiostoma floridae
TCACGTCTACATGATAGGGGTGGCTGGAGTGGGCTTGTGCAATCTCTTTGTGCCTTTTTGTCGTCGTATGCCTCGCTTGTGGTGTACATGGTGTGCTATGGACTGTTCTCGGGAGTGTCCACGCCCTGATCGCAGTGCTGGTCAGAGAGTACACCGGGGTGGCCAGACTGGCCAGCGGGATCGGATGGGATTGCTTGGTATCAGGCGTGGCATATCTACTGGGTGCACCTATTGCAGGTATGGCAGCTTGGTAAATTAGCCTTAAAGTCTTTCTTTCTTCTCCAAACTGTTTCCTGTCAGAAGTTCCAGGGCATGAATTACAAATCGGTATTCTAACACTATAATAGTATCGAGAGAGTAGTGGTAACCTGGTGTGCTTTGCTGAAAATTCAAGCCACATAATAAGGCTGCTTAAAACCACCGTGAACTTAAAACCACCGCAAACATTTTTCCATGGCAGTTAGAGAATACAGTGCATGGTTCTACCGCGAACTTAAGACCACCGCAAAAAGTCCTTTTTCCCGCTACCACAAAATTAAATCCCCTCAAACTTAAATGCATTTACAGTATCTACTTTAAAATACATCATGCTTCATCTCAGGTGAGACCCCGATTGTAATCTATACTAGTAGAATCGCCAATTCTCCTAGGAGAGATCCCGATCGGAGTTGGCCCTAGGACCAGCTCCGATCGCGATCTCTCCTAGGAGAATCGACGATTCTACTGGATCGTGATCTCTACTGTGACACATATATGAATAAACCATTCTAAGATGTCACTGCTTTACATTTTACTTTAATTTTAGCTCAAATTTTCTGTGTTTCCTGACTATTTCTTTGCCTTCACAATCCAGGCTGGCTGTACGACGCCACGGGGAACTACAACGTCTCGTTCTACTCCGCGGGAGCCATGATCCTCGCGTCTCTCTGCGTCCTCTTCTTCGAGAAGTGTGCCAAACATGAACACCCTGACGGAGAGACCACGGAAGATGATCCTCCTTCACAAGACATAAGTAAAGACAGTATAGATGGAACTGTAACAGAGCCGATTCTCACAGAGAGGGAAACAACAGTATAGCATTCTCACTAATTCTTACATCTTGCACACTATGAGGACATTGTGTGGGAAAATGCCATATTGTTTTTGAAGAAGTGAGAATTTTGTCTCAAATATCTTTCCACATTGTATATGTCAATCTATTTGATAGCACTATAGTAGTCTATTTGGAGAGTGCAGTAAAATAAGAAAGTGATACATATATATAGATCTAGAAGTGCAAATGAGTCAACAATCATGCTTTCAAGAACTCTACAGTATACTGCTTTCAGGGAATTAATGGTCTTCTTGAGACAGTTTTAATGTGTCAAACTATTAGATCTTTCATAAGTGATAAACCTTGTCAATAGTTTATGTGGTTAATTAGGTAACATGTGCCAAGGTGGTCTCAGGGTCAGGGTTGTTGACTTTGTTGACGTAGAATCAAAAGTTTCTTGGTTCGAATCCCTAGTAGGCCACAATGTTGTGCCCGTTGGAAAGGCTCTCGTCTTTTTCCTCATTTGACTGAGGTGAAAAGGAGTTGAGGAAATCCTCTTGGAAAGGATATCTGCATAATGTAGCTCAGATCAATTACTTGAGCTGAAAAAATTCTTATGTGTTTTTTCAATACTCTCTTCTCCAAGGTCCCCTACAATTATTGAATAGTGTACTATTGTAAATGGTTTGCTTAAGTTCACATTACATTTTTATAAGAATACATTTGATGTAATGTTTTTAAGAACAAGACGACGATCCTATATATATATATATAATACTAAAATTAAGAACTCGAGCTATGGCATCTTAAGGTTACCCAAGGGTCACAGACGCATCGCGTGACAACAAGGGCAAAAGTGTAGAAAACTGAGACAAAACAGTTAAGCCACGTGATACACTTGGAGTTTGACAAGATGTGTTCAGCTGATGAATTGATCTTGCGGCACAGCACAGAGCGTGGCAGCTTTAGACCCGTGACAAGGAGGCGTCTTTATAATGGTGAGGTGAGCACAACTTGACCTTCGTTTACACAATTTACCCTTCAACTTCAAGCAAAAGTTCGGTTACAGCTAGCTGTTTTTTTTCGTATTTATCGGCTTTTCTATTTTGTGTTGTTCTCGTTGTCTTCCATCCCGAGCCGAATCTCTGTCTGTTGAGTATACAAAATTATTATCTCAGAATGTGCTTCAACTGATTGTAACCAAATGTATCAGGACCAGCAGGGAATGGGGCATCAATATTTAAAGCAGGCTGGACGTAAAACTGTCAGACCCATGTAATGACATGTCTCATCGTCAATAAAGTCAAAGTCAAAGTCAGGCCTTCGTAACAGGGAGATTGGAGAGTATGATTCAGCAAAAGGGGAATCATTGACCAGTAGAGTTAGTCCACAGTAAGGTTAACTTTCCCCTTACAGTGTTACTAGTCAGTCCCTATATATGGTGCCAACCCCACATGGCAAATTAAAGAACCTGCTACACTGAACGAAAAGTCTGGTGTGAGTGGATCAAATCTGTCTGGTCTTACAAAGCTTGTACCTAGTGCACAAACCGGGTGTGTGACACCCAAAGGCCAGTTATGCGAGACAACCCAAAAGAAAAACAGCAAAAACAGATTTGTATCATAGCATGAAAGTGCATCTGTGTTGGTAGAATACCTTATAGAAATTGCTAAACTTTTAAAGATTTGTATCATGTCGTTAGTGATTTTACTAATATTTTTTGATTTTTTTTATATCTACCTTTTGTTCCAAATCAGTGGATTACTGCTTTATTTGTAGAGAATATTTTTATCTGTCACAAAATATGGAGAATTTTGTTATGCCTTTCCGGGAATTCCACATGTTTTGTATATGGTTATATATTTTACAGTCAAGTGTGCCAAGGAAACCCACATCAGGAAATATATCGGGTAGAAACAAAGTTGTAAAAGTAGAAAGAGAATACAACATGTCAGCTATAAATTATGATTAAGATATCTCAGGCAAATATAAGATTTGTGTATCCTGTAATTGATATATTTTTCTGTCATTATTAATTGTGGCAAGTACGTATTCTTGTGCAATAAAAGTATCTGAATGTTTAATTCATTTTCAATATCCATGGTTGTGTACATTTTTTTTGCCATGGCTATTAGTAAAAGATGATTAGTGGCAGTATGTGTAGAAATAGTTGGAATCATCTGCTCCTATTTGATGAATTGTTGATATATTTAGCGGTGGTTCGAATTCAATCCACTTTCATCCTTTTTTTTAACCTTCCTACAGGATCATCTTCAGGGTTAGGGGTCAATGAGAGGTCAGTGTCGACAGGACCGATATTACCAAAGGCTGTGAAGAATGCTCATAATTTTCAGTATCACAAAATTTTCAGTATCACAAAGAAGCGTAAGAGAAGTCGAATTCACTTAGTAAAATATGATTGTGTTTGTTGACATTGTACATATTCCATGTATCTGTCAACTATTCATTTGTTGCGACCTGTACTTAACCCCATGGGTAATATGTACAATAAAGGTCTTCAATCATTCTTGATGGTTCCTAACAAATTTACTCTTGACAAAAGTGCAAAAATGTCAGCAGCATCTTGTCAATAATGGGAATTTTTTTATTGACAGAAACATCTTATCAACACCATCGGCCTTTTTACCAACTTGTTAAAGAGAGATTAACAACTAGAAAGGCCGACATTTGCTTGAGAGCAAATACAGCATATTTCAGCCATCTCCCTCCCCATGCAACAATAGGCTATTTCAAAATCACCCATTTGAAAAATCACTTTTACTAATGACGGTTTAACCCAAAAATGAGTCTTACAAAATTCCCCCGTTCAAGAATGGACTCCAGTGCACCCTATGTGAATTTGCACAATAGACCAGTCCAGAAATACTCCCACTGAAACCTTGGCCTTTTGAATAAGAAACCAAATCCAAAATTGAATTTAGCAAAAAAGGTCCCAGTGCATAAAAAGGTATAATAGACCAGTCTAAAAACACTTCCACTAAAATTGAATTCTTGAATCATCACCCGTTCAAAACTGAATTTGAAAAAATCCCCCTTCCGTGTGCGAAAAATGGACTCTTCCATGTAAAGTAGAGCAGTCCAAAAATACATCCGCTAAAATAGGACTTTGACATAATCACTGAAGTCCAAAAAATGGATTTAAAAAAAAAGCCCCCTCTATGCAAGAATGGACTCTTCCAGAACACCCATGTAAAATTGCAAATTAGACCAGTCCAAAAATAACCCTACTGAAAGACTTTGACAAACTAGAAGTCACCAAAGTCCAAAATATGAATTTTGAAAAATCCCCCCTCCGTGCGAGAATAGACTCTTCCAGCACACATTCTGTAAAATTGCAAAATAGACCTGTCCAAAAATGCATCCACTGAAAGACTTCACCAGTCCAATGATGAATTTAAAAAAAAAAAAACGAACCCCTCCGTGTAAGAATGGACTCTTCCAGATAACACCGGGCTCGCTGATTGGCTGCCACCCCCCCCTCTTTAGGATATAGATTCAGGCTAAGTGATTGGTTACCTATCTAATTAGATTAAATAGACATATATGCCAGTAGGTCCAATCTGCAGCTGGGGGTCAACGACCTTAAGGTCATTGACCCCTCTGGCTATTGGAAAATGACAAAAAAATCCCCAAATATATCATTTTGACGTAGTCTATGACAAAAATTATACATGTGTCATTTGAATGAATATCTAGTGCACCCTTTTACCAAAATTTAGGTCATTTGGTTTTAAAACCAGAGCACAATAGCCAAAAGTGTACTTTTTGGTCATAAAATGGCCAAATAATCGCAAAATTGAGCATTTTATTGTACCGTATGCCTCAAGTGTTATTGAATCCATGTGCGCATATGTCTAGGGCACTCCTAATTCAGGTCATCCGGTTCTAAAACCAAGGTACAGGAGCAAAAAGTGTCCTTTTTTGGTAAAAAAAAATGACCAAAAAATCGCAAAAATAAGTATTTCGTTATACTGTACACCAAAACTGATATTGAATCTATATGGGGGACTTATCAAGGCACATCTGTACCAAATTTCAGCTCATTCGGTTATAATACCAGGGTACAGGGGGCCCAAATATACAGTTTTGGTCTTAAGATGACCAAAAAACCTTAATAAAATCATTTAAGAGACAGATATGGAAAAAATGAAAAAAAACGTCCGAGGGTATTGGCCCACTCTACCCTTGTGCCAAATTTCAAGTCATTCGGTTGAGGAACAAGGGAGATACCGTGTTCTGAAGATTTGACAGGAGAAAGAAAGAAAGAAAGAAAGAAAGAAACATTACGAATACAATATATTTCACCATACCTATGGTATGGCTGAAATATAATGAATTACGGTACAATAGTTCAATTTGTAGATCTTAATATCAACAATTAGCTTACCGTTATAAATTGTCCCTTTGTCCATTTATCATTAATAGTGCCTCTTAACACCTTTGCAACCAACAAAGAACACATGACCATGACCTTTCAACCGCAGATCGATGCCTCGGGGGCCATTCGGGGACGCCAGGCAAGACTCGGAATGTAGAAAAACTAGACTAAGTGATAGTCAGGCTCGTGATCCAGTGGTAACCGGAGGTAACCTTTGGCTCGTGTTACTCTTGTAGAAAGAAAGGGTTGAAAGAAAAACAGGCGACGGAACAGTGGAAGACCTGGCGGATTGGATGTTGGGACAGCTCGTGATGAGGTCGCAGACCAAGGACTACTCGTGGATCAGTCAAAAGGAGCAAGACGCAGGGCATTTGCTTGAGTCGGCCCGATGTTCCCTCAAGGCACGACAGGAACTGTTAAGGTGTTAAGGTAAGGTGAAACGTTAACAGATAGACAACCGTAAGTTTCTTGAAGACACTCTGGCTAAGAGTTAGGCGTAAGTCTGTTGTGCGAAGGAAGAACCCTGTAGCTAAATGACCGACGATTAACTTCTGATCCATTTGGTACAGTAGAATAGCCAGAGTGACATCAGTCAACATTGTAACAACGTTGGTCCGCCGCTTCATACAACTGAACTGCGTCAAATTGCTATCAGGCGCACTTTGCCGTCTGAAATTGCGACTTTTTTTTCTAAATTTTCAAATTGGTGCATGGTAGGGCCTGACTGTAGAATAGAAGCTATCATATTTTTTCATCTAACCTCGAAGTCATCTGGGCTTTATACACAATTTTGTTTTGATTGTTGTTTGAACTTTGAAGGACAAATTTAATCGACCTTCAGGTCACTTTTCATTGAGGTCACGAAGGAAGAGGTAAGGGTCAGACATGCCCCGCTCGTTTGCAAAATTTCCCAGCGCAATTTGGCTACGTATTGATACGATGTTTTCTCTTTTTTCCTCATGTAGAAAGAGCTGTTGTATACTACTACAGTAGAAGCCAGTATTAACACACACTTCTGTTAACTGCACAGAATCCCAAAATCCCAAACCGGTGTGGTCCAGCTAGATAACTTCGCATTATTGCACCATTCGGATAATTGCACCAAATTCACTGGCAAATAGACCGTGCAATGGAGCGGCTTCTACCGTAGCATCATATCGACGAAATGCCAAAAGTGCGATCCGTTAACAGCCCCCCGGACGGCGGGTGGGGTTGGATGGTGGTCACCAGCACATTCTTCGTCAACATGCTGACGATTGGGAACATGAAGTCTTTCGGAGTGTTCTACGCAGAGTTCCGGGAGGTTTTCCAGGAGAGTGCGGGGATAACGTCCTTCATCAGCTCTATCCTAGGGGCTTCCGTCTTGATGTTTTGTGAGTATGATGTACAACATAAACTAGAGGCATCTTGAAGCTTACGGCAACCCTCAAGCTCCCAACAGGGTCGTTTAGGACCCCAGGCGTATATTTTGACGAACCATTTGAAAATGTTTTCTAACAATCCTTCGGTGACTTAGTTGATTTGAATCTGCCAAACATTAGCCTTAATCAAATACGTAACTGCGATGCATCCAATTGCAGCTGCCTTCGCAGGTGCTCTGAGCAACCTGACCAGCTGCCGTACTTCGATCATCGCAGGTGGCGTCATTTCCGCTGTCGGACTCCTAAGCTTCGTAAATAGTGGCTCTGAATGGGCGTAGAAGTGGGATCCAGTTGTGATGCGGGCAAATCTTTTTTGAAGAAGTCTTAGGGGCTGCAATGTAGTGTTGTAAGTTGATCCCCAGACAATATTACCGTAGGTTAAATATGGACATATCAAGCTATTATATATGGTGGTAATGGTTTTTTTGTGAGAGAAGATGTTTAATTTTCCCAACAATACCGATGGTTTTTGATATTTTTTTTACTTATCATATCTATATGTGATTTCCAGGTCAGACGATCATCTATGATAATGCCTAGGAACTTTGCTTGAGACACTTGAGACAGGGGTAGATTTTTTAGAAATAGTTTCGCATTTATATCATAAGTTTTATTTCTATTGCTGAAAATAAGGTAGTAAGTCTTTTTAGCATTAACTGATAGTTTGTTTGCCTCAAACCAGGTGATGACTTTTTTTAATTCTTGATTAGCTAGTTCCACTAGGGTTTCAAACTTGGAGTGTGAAAGAAAAAGGTTGGAGTCATCAGCAAACAAGAGAAAGAAAATAGTCGATGAAGCTTCAGCGAAGTCATTGATATATATAAGGAATAACAGAGGTCCAAGGATCGAACCTTGAGGTACGCCACACTGTATTGCTTTCATTGTTGATCGAGTATCATGTATACTTACATATTGTTGTCTGTCGGAAAGATATGAGGAAAACCATTTTATTGCGGAGTCATTAATGCCGTATTTTGTAAGTTTCTTCAGTAGGATGGAATGATTTACGGTATCAAAAGCCTTGGACAGGTCGAGGAAAATTCCTAAAGGGAACTCCTTATTATCTATCGCTGTCGAAATCTTGTCAATTAAGTGAATAAGTGCCATTGAGGCGGAGTAGCCCTTACGGAATCCATACTGATGCTTGTACAAGATATTATTTTCATTTAGATGTTTTAGAAGGCGGTTATAAACTAGTTTTTCGAGCACCTTAGATATACATGGTAGAACTGAAATTGGGCGGTAATTACTAACTGAGGTTGGATCGTTGCTTTTATATATGGGAATGACTTTAGCAATTTTCGTTGACTTAGGGACCACGCCGTTCTGGATAGATAAAGTTAATGTATGTACAAGAGGACCAATAACATAAGGTAGGGAAATTTTTAGCATCTTCGCACTGATTTCGTCGTGTCCGGCAGCGGAATCTTTCAGATTTCGTACTATATCTAGAACTTCAGCTGTAGAAGGTGGTTCAAATGACGTTAGTTTACTTTTCAAATGAGTATTGATGTAATCGAGAGGATCCTTTGCCGCGTTTGGTATTTTGCTTTCCAAGGTAGGAACTACATTAACCGTTGAAAAAAAATCATTAAATTCTTCACACATCTTATTTTTATCTGTGATAGCTTGTGCTTCAGTTTGTAACTTGTGAGGGGCAGCTTTAGATTTATCACAGCGACTTAATAAATTGTTAACTAAATTCCAAGTTTGCTTTACATTTTTCGACGCTTCCGTAAATTTTCCGTGGTAATAATTCTTTTAGCAATTCTTGATAAATGAGTTAGTTTATTTTTGTATTCTTTGTATGTACTTTCGCTCAGGGGGGTTTGGTTTTTGACGTATTTCATATAGAGTTTGCTTTTCTTCTTAATTGATTTGAGCAGGCCACGGGTCAACCAAGGTTTTCTGTGGGAACGTTGGCCGATTTTTGCTGTTTTCATTGGAAATGATTCGTCAAAGAGTAAAGTGAAAGTATGAAGAAATTTATCGTAAGCCAATTCTGTGTCTGTTTCTACCAAGACTGGATCCCAAGATGTGTTAATATAACTAACGTTATGTGTTACGGTACAAGAGTTGGTAGTACTGTTACGTTAGTCACAACAGACAACAACGTGCTGAGAATGAGTCTTACAAATAAGCTTTATTGGGCGTCTGGTTCGTGAAGTGTAACAAATGAAATCAGTAAGTCAACGTTTTTCCCAGGAAAGGATATCTGCATTGTTGAGCTCCGATCAATTACTTGAGCTGAAATTCTTTTTTTTAATACCGTCTTCTCCGAAACACCCTGAAATGTAAACAATAGTGTTACTATTGTGAGTAACCAGTTTTACCTAACTTCACTATACTTTTCTATAAGGATACATGATTTGATGTTGTTATCAAGAACAAAACGCTCATATACTCGTATACTAAGTTACTAAAAGTAAGAACTCGAGTCGTGACAGGTTAAGGTTACACAAGGGTCATCGCGTGACAACAAGGGCAAAAGTGCAGAAAACTGTGGGGTAGAAGAGTAAAGCCATGTGACACACGTGACGTGTGACATGTTGTGTTCAGCTGAAGATGAATCAGTCTTGCGGCAGAGCACAGGCAATGGCAGCTTAGGAACATGGGGAGACCTCCTTATAATGGTGAGTGCATTACGTTCGCTTACAAAATCAGAATATATTTCAACTGATTGTAACGCAACCAAATGTATCAGGACCAGCGAGGACTGATCGATTTTGTGTGCATAAAGATGTGGTCTTTTATAGAAAATAGCAATCTCTTCTGGAGGAAAATAGTTTAAGAGTCACTTTATGGAATACGGCGCATTTACATTTCATTATTCCAGTTATTTGCACAATGAGCATATACGTTTCCCACGTCAGCGGTTGAACTTTTACCTCAAGTCAAGTCAAAGTGTAGAGTCAAATTAACCAGTTAGATAGCATCTACAGGCAGTCCAAGGGTGTGGCACGGGCAGGTCAGCATTGTGAGCTTGAAGATCTCTAACGTTGTCAACAACTTTGTCTCACAGGTGGGAATATATTTACTGTGTAGATTATAGGTGAAGAAATGAAGGTTGTCTTCTGTCGATGTGAACAGGGTTTGAAAAGCTTCATACATAGCATGCAAGTTACTACAGATATGCGTAGCTGTTAGAAAACATGTACCAATGTCTCCTGATTAATATCTATCATGAAAACGACAAAACCTTACCCTCGGGGAGTTCTTCTGCTTTTCATAATGGCGATACGTTCGATCCAAGTTAAGCTATCTTGTTTTCAGTTTAGCGTATTGGGGGAGAATACAAAATGTTATGTGTCAAGGTGGTGTACAAATTGGTGGAGGAAGACGTTGTAGTCCAACTTTGTCGCAGTATGGCTGAAAATACGTAGTTTCGGTTGTTACTAGATGTGTTTACACAATCTCTCGCTGGCTGGGTTTAACTTAATGAGGGACGGTAACTATCGGGCTAGGAGAGCGATTTTAGTCAGGCCATGGTTACTTACGACGTAGTTGAGTCAGACCGTACTTCAGACAAGCACCTTTGCCAAAAGCATTGTGTTTTGAAGCTCGTTGTATGAACTATGCGGGAGTTCGCCAAATTACGTCGCGCCTTGTCAAAAACGTATTAAAGGGTCAGACATGCATTGCTCGTTTGCGAAATTTCCGATCACATTTTGCTGCGTACTGATACAATGTTTTCTCTTTCATATAGAAAGAGCTGAGCACTGTGTACTATCATATCGACGAAATGCCCAAAGTGCGATCCGTTAACAGCCCCCCGGACGGCGGGTGGGGTTGGATGGTGGTCGCCAGCACATTCTTCGTCAACATGCTGACGATTGGGAACATGAAGTCTTTCGGAGTGTTCTACGCAGAGTTCCGGGAGGTTTTCCAGGAGAGTGCGGGGATAACGTCATTCATCAGCTCTATCCTAGGGGCTTCCGTCTTGATGTTTTGTGAGTATGATGTACAACATACACTAGAGGCATAGTGAAGCTTACAGCAACCCTCAAGCTCTAAAGATCTAAACAGGGTCGTTTAGGACCCCAGGCGTGTATTTTGACGTGCCATGTTTTCTAACAATCCTTCCGTGACTTAGTAAATATCTGAATAACTTTATTTTTCATCTTTTTGCATGGGATATGATAACGAGCAGCAATTATTTACACTCAAGCATGTCAAAATACTAGTATTCCTCTTGCATTTAGGAAGCAATATGTGTGCAATGATCACTAAAGCAAGTATAAAAAAAATATTACTGAACCCGTTAACGTTCGGTCGCAAAAACTGCCATTCTACCATTGAATGTTTTGAAGTTGATTTGACTCTGCCAATCATTAGCCTTAATCAAATACGTAACTAAAATGCATCCAATCACAGCTCCCTTCGCTGGTGCCTTGAGCAACCTGACCAGCTGCCGTACTGCGATCATGGCAGGGGGCGTCATTTCCGCCGCCGGACTTGTCGTCAGCTACTTCGCACAGACGATGGTACAACTGTTCTTCAGCGTGGGGATCCTTACAGGTCAGTGTTTGTCTGTGTCGATTTATTATTTTTACAACATTCCAGAGACAAAAGCATAGATGTAGTCTTGATTTCAGCAATGACTCAACTGCCAGATTCAATCACTTTGGACGCGTGAATTTCCGCATATGTGACGTCACCAATTGATCAAATGTTGTCGGGAGTCGATACCGACCCCCGTCCCAACTGAGAGCAGGATAGTGCGCCCTGATGTATCGACTTCCGACAACTTTTGACCCATTGCTGACGTCACACATGCGGAAAGTCACATGTCCACAGAGATTGAGTCAGCCAACCACTGAAGACTGAGCGAGTTGGTTGAAAATTCATGTAAGTCCAATTTGTAAGTTTAAGAGCAGTTTATTCCTTCATAATGGGCTTTACCGACTCACATGAACTTGCATGCTAATCAGCTGAATATTGCTTATCCATCTCTGACATTTTCCCTACGAATCAAATCATCGGGTTTGCTTGTCGTTATATCCTCTTTAGGATTTGGCTTTTCCCTGATGTTCTCACCAAGCCTGGCTATGGTTGGACGCTACTTTGACAAGCGGCACGCCACAGCCAATGGGATCGGAGTATGCGGAACGGGCATCGGCATTTTCGCGTTTCCTCCACTCTACCAGTTCCTCATAGATGAGTTCGGGTGGAGGGGTGCTTTACTGATTGTCGCTGGCACAGCTTTGAACGGCTGCGTCTGCGGTGCCTTGATGAGACCCTTACATTTTAAAGATGATCGCAAAGAAGAAAATGTCAACATTGAAGCCCAGGGTATTACTGACACAGAACCAAAGAAAAGACCCCATCATTTCTGTGAGAAAATCATGGAATCATTTGACGTGACCTTACTGAAACATCGCCCCTTCCTCGTGTACTGCGTGTCGTTATTCGCAATCTCGCTGGGCAACTCCATGATTTTTGTGCACCTTGTAGCGCATGCTCAAAACGTCGGGATAGAGAAAACAGCAGCCGCCTTTATCTTGTCAGTTTTGGGCATCTCCGAGGCAGTGTCAAGACCTTTACACGGGTTGCTGTCGGACAAAATAAACATCAGTAAGGTCTACTACTACATGGTTAACAACACGGGAATGGCCGTACTCAACATCGCCATACCGTTCGGTAAAACGTACACAGAGCTCGTGGCGTGCATGGTGCTGTACGGACTGTTCTCGGGAAGTTTCAACACACTCATAGCCGTGATGGTGCGGGAATACAGCAGCGTTTCCCGGATCTCCAGTGGGCTGGGCTGGGCGCTCGTCTTCGAAGGGGCTGCCTACCTGCTTGGTCCACCTATTGCAGGTAAGGAGCAGCACTTGGGAGCAGTCACTGTTGTCTGTTCTCATTTCTTAAGACCAGGTTGATTTGAGTGTATGCCATCCTCTGGGAACCCCCAAACTGATGAACCTCCAAACTGGATATGATTTTGGAAATGGTCACGAAACCATCCGGTGTTTTTCGTCAGTGACACTTTGCTCATCGGCGAATGAAGAAAACCTTGTAATATTTCCTGTATTACACTGTTTAACAAAGCATACTTCGGCTTCAGCCTCCGATAGCCATGCACTGCTTTAATATTGGACCAAATCAAGTGAACAATATATATATATATATGTTATAGATATGCACAGAACAATTAATATCTCTGAACAAAATCCAATCTATAAGCATTCCTTAAAACATGCGTAAAGGTTGCGTGTTATCTACCAATGTATGCTTTACGCGTCCTTAACGTTATAGATCATTGTTGTCGTTCACTCAGGATGGCTATATGACGCAACAGGCAACTACGGCATGTCCTTCTACGCGGCTGGCATTTTCATCCTTCTGTCTGTGCTTGTGCTTTTCATCATTCCGTGTTCAACAACAGGGAAATCATTATCGCTTGTTTCTGGCGGGCGCAGTGAGCCCAAACAGAACGGAGTTGAGGCGGTGGCCTTCAGAAATCTGGGGCGGGACGGTAGAGAAACTGTCAGGATTGACTCAGGACAAAGTAACCCTGGTTTTGTAGTGAATGCACTAACTTAGTGTGTGGCCCAAGAGTTATAAAACGGAGATGGGCACCACCTTACTTGTGTGAGACGGATCTGTGTAACCGTCAAAATGACAGTATAAACAAATACATTGGGGTTTTCATATCGCTCTATCTACCTACGCATGACTCCTGTAAGTAAATTGCAATTCAGCTCACCAGCTGCAACGTTTTTACAAAATAAAATCATTCATTCATCATTCATTCATATCACCAGTGGGAAAGTATACAGGTAACTATATAATGTATATATAAAAGACAAGTATGTACTAGCGGTAGAAGACAAAACCATAGTTTAAGACAGTGCATATACCTTTAGTCACTTCTATTGTAATATGGCCGTGCGCTCATTGACAAAGAGGAAACAACATGTTATTATTAGTCTTTGAATATTTATGATGAGATCATATAGCTAGAAGGTGAAAGGTGTTTAAGAGAAATCTGATGTAATGTAAATCCTAAGTTAACCCACAGTGAATGTACTCAGTTTCATTTTCGTAAATGATTGCGTCAAAAACCTAACATGTATTTGTTTGTATGTCACCGCTGTTTGTTTGTTATTTGTTTGCTTGATGAAATAAACACATGTCAATACTAAATTTAGTACTTTAAAGTCTAATACACGTTTGTGTTACGTACCTGTTTAGACCGTGCAATCCGGTACAAGAGTCGGTAGTACAGTTGGCACACGTTGGTAGCAACAAAAGATAAAAGACAACAGCGCGATGAAAGTGAGTCTTACAAATAAGCTTTATTGGGCGTCTAGTTCATTAAGTGTAACAAATGAAATAAGTAAGTCGACGTTATTCCCAAGAAAGGATATATGCATTGTTTAGCTCCGATCAATTACTTGAGCTGAAAAAATCCTTTTTTTTTTCAATACCGTCTTCCCGGAAACTCCCTGAACATAGTAGTGTTACTATAATTACCTCCATGAAAAATGGAGGTATAGTTTTGAGTGTGTCTGTTTGTGTTTCCAGATATTTGTATATTTGTGGACATCATAACTTGAGAACCTCTGGATGGACTACGATGATATTTGGTATGTGGTTAGGGGTTGGGAAGACGAAGGTCAAGGTGAATTTTGGGCCCCCTGGTGTGTGACCTTGGTACTGCAGCAGAATTTCAATTTTTTTGTGTCTTTTGACCTGGACATGCTATGGTCTTGATTTTTTGGTGGCAGATAGCTTGTGATGTAAGGAAGAAGTGGTGTATGTTTGGGCCCCCTAGCGGCTTGCTGTGGAACTGCAGGAGCATTTTTGTCAAAATCTTCCAAGAAGCATAACGGAACATAGGAATGATGGATTTCCATGATATTTGGTATGCAGGTACCTGTGGCAGAGATGTACATAGTGAAATCAAAATTATGCAAATTTGGACTTAATTTGCATACTTAATGAGGAGAATCTATATTTACAGTGTTTTCCAATATAGGACTCAACTACATGTTACCTATGTAGTTTGTGGCAGGCGGAAGTTAAGCAGATACTAATCATGTAAATAAGTCCCTAATTTGCATAATCAATTTGAAAGTGTCCTAATTCTTCTTAGTACGTGTAGTAAATGATTGGGCTGTCAACACTGTGACCTGTGTACGTTAGTGAAAGGTGTACAGAAGAAAGCATAAATTATGCAAATGTGAAAGTCATTTGCATAATCAGAATATTTCATGGAGGTATGAGGTCTACGAACTCTTGTTGTAACTAGTTTTACCTAACTTCACAGCACAATGTTATAAGAATTACATTTGATACACACACACACACACACACACCTACATATATATATATATATATTTATATATATTTATATATATTTATATATATTTATATATATTTATATATATTTATATACTTATTAAAAGTAAGAACTCGAGTCATGACAGGTTAAGGTTACCCAAGGGTCACGGACGCTTCGCGTGACAACAAGGGCAAAAGTGCAGAAAACTGTGAGACAGAACAGTAAAGCGACGTGACACACGTGACGTTTGACACGTTGTGTTCAGCTGATGATGAATTGATCTTGCGCACAGCACAGAGCAAAGCAGCTTTAAACACGAGGAGGCGTCCTTACTAATGGTGAGGTTAGTACATTACGTTCGCTTACAAAATTATCATATCAGAATATTTTCAACTGATTGTAGCGCAAGCCAAAGTATCAGGACCAGCAAGGCCTTTGGGCATCAATAGTCAAGGCTGTGTATCAGTGGTGTTCAAGCGCCGGCGAACTGAACATGCCAAATGGTTCG
>NC_049990.1:7788757-7859243 GCF_000003815.2 Branchiostoma floridae
GAGCTAAATTCTTGATTTGTAAAGGGAGCTTAGCGGAGTTGGGTTTGTGAACTGGTGGCCTGGGTTCAGCGTACGTTCGAATTCAGGGAGCCAGTAGACTGTTTATACTCGCCTCTTATGTTTCAGCTGAACTCAGCGAAACCGGATAGGGCAATGTTGATCAGTACTCAGGTCATACTGAAGGCTCATGCTTCTTGTTTGTACAATTGTCTAAAAAACAGGTTTCTAAAGTCGCGGGTAGTATCAGTACTAGTACAATACGCCAGGTGCACTCAGTCGTATAGGCTTGCCACCTGCATTAATTCTCCTGTACAGAGGGTGACCTCTGACCGACAACCTGGACCGGTTTGCGTGATGGCTCAGGCTCAGGGGGTCCAGTAGACATGTTTTTCGGGATGCACACGCACGGATGAGAGGTCGCCAAAAGTTCATCGTCTTTACGGACTGTTCAGGTGGGGGCAAAGACGACTGTTGGAGAGGGTGAACGTGAGCATATTTTCTGGTCTTTGTCTGCTGTACAGTTGCAGAATTACTGAGTAATCATTTACCGTGCCGTAGTCACTACTAGGTACACCTACGTGTTGTTTGGCGGGTTCGCTTAAAAGGCTGGGCTGTCTACCAGGCCAGGCTACCTGGCCTGTCTACCTGGCCTGGCTATCACGTCAGGCTACTCAGATCCCCCCATTAATAGCCCCATCATATGGCACTCAGCCAAAATAGCTGATTGACAGGCATAGTAATTGCTGATCTCCAACCCTGCTAGTGCCAGTGACCCAAGGTTGCCCTGTCCACCACTGGCCGGGCCCTTCGGGAATGTGTCTGGGAGTGGGAGGCCTTACTTGCAGCATGTCAGGAACACAAGTACCAGCACTGTGTTTGTGTATGTTTGTGGGTGTGTAAGTGTGTAAGTGTGTGTGTGTGTAGTGTGTGTGTGTGTAAGAATGGGCTTGCCAACAACAGAAATTTGTTTCTTTATTGAATATCTATCTTCTAGAACAGAAACTATCTCAGCTTGTGCAACAAGAAGGGAGAGCATAAATCACTTGCTCACTGTAAAGCTAAACTTGTACTGACCAAGGGGGGTATAATTACATGTACCTCCTTGTAGTCACATAGCATTTTTGAGGCTGTGGATTGTTATCCACTGTACAATTTTTGTGTCCAGGACAGAGCCCAATCCTCTCCTTCCACTGCCAATAATCTCTCCAACCCCCTTGTACAAGTTGGAGTGGGGAAAGTACTGTTAACAGCACAGATTTTGTGACATGTCAAAGGATTTGAACCCAGGACCTCTGGTTTCTAGGTCTAACACCCTAAAGCATTTACCGAACACAGTACTGGTACAGTACTTGAATGTGTTCCTGGCAGCTGCAAGGAAGGCCTCCCAGACACATTCCCGAAGGGTCCAGCCAGTGGACAGGCCAACCCCAGGGCACTAACAGGGTTGACGATTAGCAATTACTATGCCTGTCAATCAGCTATTTGGGCTGAGTGCCACATGATGGGGCTATGAATGGGGGGATCTGAGTAGCCTGACGTGATAGCCAGGCCAGGTAGACAGGCCAGGTAGCCTGGCCTGGTAGACAGCCCAGCCTTTTAAGCGAACCCGTTGTTTGGCACACTTTTTATATTGTGTCTACGTGCGTGCCACGGCGTTCCAGTGTAGATTTAGTCTTGCCAAAGACATTTTTCACGCGTGTGTCAAAGTTCACCAAATGTTGTCCGTCGTCTGATCTGTATAATTTGTCTGTTCGCCCCGGTTGCACCCTTGGGATTACCATTTAATCTGATATATCAATAAGACCCTTTAGTCCCACCGAAAAGAGTTACAGTAACACTTGGGGTGTATGGCAACGTATACAGTGCATTATGTGCATTGAAAATGCACGTGTGTGTCGTGCACACAAAGAGAGTACGCTTCATCGTCACCATCTAGTGTTGGAACTTGAGAATGCATAACGAGCATGCCAATCTATAGTGTTTGCAGAAGAACGCTGTGCTTTCGTTGCATCAATGGCCCAACAGTGTTTATCACACAGTTTATAAAGTTATGCAAAAGTTAGGCAGGTACAGAAGTATTTAAGCAAGTACAGAAGCTACAAAAGTCAAGCCGTCTTACGGAATACAAAAAAAAAAAAGAAAATGTACTGCTCAAATTCCAGTTGGTGCATGAACTGTCAAATTTAACGGCAATGTGTAACGTGCATCCAAGACCAGTTTAAGCTCGGGCCGTGGTTTGGAACAAAGTGTCTATGTTGATATTGCTCCACCCTTAATCTGTACTCACCTGATTGTTTTTCAACATAGGAAGAAAGTATGGCAAAGGTGCAATTCTCTGAAAAGCCGCCAGATGGAGGATGGGGTTGGATGGTCGTGGTCGGCACCTTCTTCATCCATGTTGTGGTGGTCGGTTCGGCCAAGTCTTTCGGAGTGTTCTACGCAGAGTTCCGGGAGATTTTCCAAGAGAGTGCCGGGATAACGTCATTCATCGGCTCTATCCTGGGGGCTGTTCTGTTGATGTGCTGTGAGTATACAACTCTATCGTAACTAGGGCCTTGTTGATTTGATTTGATTTGATTTGATCATATGGATGACTTCTTCTGGGAACCCCCAAAAATTCATTCCTGTGAATTTTCGAATAAGATTGGCCGAGAAAAGTTGACTTTATTACGAAATCTTACTTGTTAGGAAGGTTGAACAAATGACTGAACACACAGAATATGCTATAACGTATTATGTATTTTTGATATTTACTCTGGGCAAGAGATAGTGTTACCATTGATAACTCCATGATTCTGTCTTGTTAATGTTCCTATAAATTGATGTTGATTACTGCCATCATTATAAAAGATGACGATGACCAAAGATGACATCAATGGTGATGTTCACATCTGTCTGTAGTATTGTCACCTTAAGAGGTAAGTAAACTAAACTTTATAAGAAGTTGACAATAAAAATGCTCCTAGTGATGCTTCAAGCTGCAATTAATCATCAACAATCAACGATGATGCATCACCTTCCAGCTCCCATCGCTGGTGCCCTGAGCAACCTGACCAGCTGCCGTACTGTGATCATCGCAGGGGGCGTCATTTCCGCTGTCGGGCTCGGCGCCAGCTTCTTCGCACAGACGATGATACACCTGTTCTTCAGTGTAGGAATTCTGACAGGTCGGTTTTTGTCTCCTTCTTTCTACTTCAGACTTTTTACAAGCTTAGCCCTGGCTTAAAAAATGACATTATGCGTAGCAAATGGCGGCAATATTCATATATGTGGATATTCTGTCTGATGCCGGAGGGAGAGACTGACAATGTTTTTATTCAGCACGTTTCGTAGAATAACAGCGTCCACCATAGCTTATCAAATGCCATACCTGACTCAGTAATGATTTGTTTAATCGTTGTTATTTCTTCAGGGTTCGGTCTATGCCTGGTGTACTCTCCAAGCCTGGCTATGATTGGACGCTACTTCGACAAGCGGCACGCTACAGCCAATGGGATCGCAGTTTGTGGATCTGGAGTCGGCATCTTCGCTCTCCCTCCGCTCTTCCAGTTCCTCATTGATGAGTTTGGGTGGAGAGGAGCTCTGCTAATCGTCGGTGGTTTATTGTTGAATAGCTGTGTTTGTGGTGCCCTGATGAAACCCATACACCTGGAGGAAGATCGTAGCCAAGAACAAGTCGACAGCGGATCACAGGGTAATACCAATCTAAAAATGACTACAACCCTCGTTTCTATTGGTCAGAAGGTCATAGAAACCTTTGACTTCACGTTATTGAAGCAGCGTCCCTTCCTTGTTTACAGCGTGTCGTCATTTGGTACCTCGCTGGGCAACTCCATGATTTTTGTGCACCTTGTAGCGCATGCTCAAGATATCGGAGTAGAGAAAACACAGGCAGCGTTTCTACTGTCTATCATGGGGATATCAGAGGCCGTTTCCAGACTAATAAACGGTTGGCTGTCGGACAGAAGAAAGATCAGCAAGGTTTACTATTACATGATAGGCATTGCAGGACTGGGCATATCCAACATCGCCATACCGTTCGGGAGAACGTACACGGGGCTCGTGGTGTGCATGGTGGTGTACGGACTGTTCTCGGGTATCTTCTACCCACTCATCGCCGTTCTGGTGCGGAAATACAGCGGAGTGTCCCGCATATCCGGCGGGCTTGGGTGGGCCTTTGTCTTCCAGGGCGCCGCCTTCCTGCTGGGACCACCCGTTGCAGGTAAGCAGTTAACCAATTGCAAGTAGAAATTCTTTAAATTGAAAGTTCATCTTGGTTGTTGGTAGAAGTTGTTCCGGATAAAGCTGAACGGTGATTTCCGATACAAGAAATTGGACCATGTGGGGTGTCCTGTCTACATAACCTGACATCGACCAAGGTCGATTAGTCGAAAATTTGGATAATACCAATTTATTTCTAGTGTTGGAAATTACAGTTCAACTTTATTCAGAAGTAGAAAGTTTTGTTACTTAGCTTGTATTAGTCTTGCCATTTGAAGACTCGTTTCATAAGCTGTACCCTATATCATTGATTGAAGCACAACAATCTTTATCTATGCCATACCATATCCATGTGTGGATATTAAATGCTATGTGTTCTACCCTGATGTACGTATATAGCCTTACCTGATGGTTTTTGAGTACCTAAAATGTACCCATGTCTCCCACTGCCCAGGCTGGCTGTATGATGCAACTGGTAACTACGACATGTCTTTCTTCGCGGCTGCCATCTTTATTTTCGTGTCAGTGCTCGTGCTTCTCCTCAACCCGTGTTCAACAACCAGCAGGACACTCGGCCCTGGTACCGGTGGACTCCCGGACCGGCCAGACGGGATAGTGGTTCTTAGTCATGTGAAGCGGGATGTCAGTAGTGAGGACGGAATAGTGGTTCTTAGTCATGTGAAGCGAGATGTCAGTAGTGAGGACGGACAAAGTAACCCTGGTTTTTGCGGGTGACCAGTAGAACCTTCTCTGTGTGTATGAAACACGATAACAAATGTGCAACATATGATCCAGCCGTTAGAATAGGATACAGTTTCTTGTACGGGTCGACTTAATACAAAGTATCCTTCATTAAAAGAGCACTTGGATTATGATACAAAGAGTTGTTCAGAGGGCACCAGAAAGACGAATGGCCGTGGCAAGAAAATAAAAAAGCGAAAGGTATCTATATCTTACATCCCCAGGTACATACTAAGCAGGAAACCGAACAATTAAAGCACGTGCTAAACGATACATTTGGCAGGTGCTCGGATAAATAAGAATGCCATGATCAGTAGGCTTTTAATTTTTTTTCAGAAATCCTTTAATCCTTTATTCAGAACAAGACAAAAAATACATTTCTCAGATGCTAAGGAACTCAAGACTAGTATTTTTAATATCTACAAACATTGTACGATAAAGAAAAGAGTTATGATTTAGAGTAACCACTTTGTGTTAAGATGGTTTGTGTCACAACAATGGATGGTATAATGACTAAAGGTGTCAGCATCTGTTATCATGGTAGACAGACTGTACGATGTCTGGTGACATTGAGTGATGATGGTTTGTGACTTACAGTGCAGTGAACAATGTAGGTCATATGTGAAAGATGAAAATCTGGGCCATGGCAATGTGCCAAGAATTTTTCCCTTTGACAAGTAGTTTATATCAGCTGCGTGAGTTTGATAGCAGATCTATATGCAAGGACTTTGGACATTACAAGAGGCTGTCTTTAATGTATGATGGATTATAAAGACGTTACCAGTGGACATACTCGTACTTGGAGAAAATATGAATATAAAAATACATGCTTCACCACTGTATATTTCAACTCTTTATGTTTGTGAAAATGATATTCATAAATGTGATCTATTCCATCTTTTACAATGTATAACGAGGCCTGTTTACAGGTCAATGGACTTTACCTTTGACTTGTGCATGCGCAATTGGATTCGTGAGCGGTCTTATTTTGCTCTTCTGTAGTGACAGTAACGTCAGGTAGTTGCCTGACTTGAAGTCCCACCACCCCGTCACACTCGTCATGTGGGACGTCAGGGGCAGGCTTGCCGGACTCCAGCGCCCAGCTCTTCCCTTTCTTCGGGACGAGGAGGAGGAGAACGACCACGGAGACGAAGATGAAGGTCGCAGCTGCATAGAAGGACATGTCGTAGTTTCCAGTGGCGTCATACAGCCAGCCTATAGGAACATATGGTGCAAAAGATGTGCTTTCATATCTTTAAGTCATTAAAACATTGTCAGGTAGATTAAAAATGAAGTAAAAAAACTACATTTTTCATGAAACAATCGAATCCAGTGAAAATGAGGACTGTAGTCAACCATGTACTAGTGACTACCTGGTTGTAAGGACCACCTGGCCACTATTGTCATTTTTTGGTGGGCTCTTAAATTATTTTTCCAATTGATTTAACTTCACTTAGCCATTGGAAGTCTTTGATTTGCCACTGTATACAAGTTTGACTACTTCAAAATGATTTTTGTTGACTACCAATTTAGTCAAAATGTTAATTCAATCCATAGCTTTATACCTGCTATGGGTTGTCCAAGAAGATATGCGGCACCCTGGAAGACGAACGCCCACCCCAGTCCGCCGGAAATCCTGGAAACGCCGCTATATTTCCGTACAAGGACCGCGATCAGCGGGTAGAAGATGCCAGAAGAAATCCCATAGAACACCATGCACGCCACGAGGGCCGCGTATGTCTGCGAGTGTGGTATGGCGATATTGCATATTCCCAACCCGACACAACCCACCATGTAAAAGTACAGTTTTCTGACGGGTAGCCTGTCTGACAGCCAACCGTTTATTGGTCTTGCGACGGCTTCGACGATACCCAGAATGGACGGGAGGAATGCGGCTTGCGTTTTCTCTACTCCCAAAGCTTGAGCGTGCGCTACAAGGTGTACGAAAATCATAGCATTTCCTAACGTTAATCCGAACAAGGACAGACTGTAGACAAGAAAAGATCGGCTTTTCAATAAAGTCACGTCAAACGTTTCCAAAACGTTTTGACAGAATGGAATAATGGTTTTGCACGTTTTCGATGAAACGGTGACCTCCTCGTTTTCATTTTCAGCTTCTACGGCTTCACCTGCGCCTTTAAAATGTGTTGGTCTAAGCAAGGCGCCACAGACGCAGCCGTTTAGGGTAATGGCAGCGAAAATCAGGAGGGCGCCATTCCAGCTGTACTCGTCAATAAGGAACTGGAAGAGCGGCGAGAGGACGAACATGCTGACTCCGGTCCCGCTGATCGCTATCCCATTGGCTGTGGCGTGCCGCTTGTCGAAGTATTTTCCGACCATCGCCAGACTTGGTGAGTACATCAAAGAATTTCCAAATCCTGCAAGGAATAATGATTATAAAAAATGACATATAGATACAAACACGTTTCAGGGCAGACATTTGTTCTCGGTTTGGAACTGTACAACATATACATTGCTCTATTTAAATCGTAGCGTATGAAATACTGAACATACTCTTTAGAAACCTCCAAGCAAATTTAACTTGTAACGCTTAACGGAAGTACGGCCTATTTATCTCATTATTTTAGTTAAAAAAAGTTTATCTGTCGAAAACCGTGTTAACTACTTTTACAGGTGATAATGGTTGTCACAATGGTATAATATTATTTCACCAGTTCATTTACCAGATTTATTCCTCTTACTAGTGAATTAATGTGATAGAGGGGTGCTATCACATTTTTTCACTAGTAGCCTCTATCACATTAATTCACTAGTAAAATAGACTGTAGATGAAATAAACATTGTAAAACAAGTTATCCCAACTTTTCCAACTATCACGTTTTCTGTCCTAAAATACTATTCAGAATTAAATAAATGTGATAAATAGTAAAGTCTTTAACGAAAAGGGGCATGCAGACTCTCATACAGCTTTGGCCCAGCTCCAGCGATACCATGATTCAAAGTGAAGAGGCTTTTTCGTATATACAATGAGGGATGCGCTTTCCACTCCCTTGATGATCGTCCAAAGTATCCAGACAAGGCGTACATACAGACCTGTTATCAGTCCAACGGTGATGATCAGGTGTACGATGTTTCGTGCGAAGTAGCTGACGCCGAGTCCCACGGCAGAAATGACGCCCCCTGCGATGACGACGGTACGGCAGCTGGTCAGGTTGCTTAGGGCACTGGCGATAGGGGCTGCAAAGCGTCAGGAATAAAATTAAAACAATTAAAATTTGATCACAACTTGCAAATTTAAGGTCGTAATGCATGTTAGCTTCGTCCAATACAAAGACATTGTTTGATTTTTTGATTGATTGATTGGTTGGTTGATTGATTGATTGATTGATTGATAAGTTGATGCATGTACTTAAATCATTTTTGTCTATTGGATACTCATCTTAGAGATAATATCATCGTGTGATCCTCAACGAAATTCTGACTGAACAAAAACTGCTGTCAAGCTCAAAATACGGTCTTGTTGCATCTCACAGAGATATCCATTTATGTTGGTATACAGTATACAGTACAGACCTTTTCCCTTCAGAGATACTTCGAAGTACATGTTATACTCACAGCACATCAGTATGGTAGCTATGAAGACAGAACTGATGAAGGACGTGTTTCCCGCGCTTTCGTGGAAAACCTCTCGGAACTCCACGTAGAACACCCCGAGGGACCTGTACGATCCTATAGCCATGACGTGTACGAGGAACGTACCAAACACCACCATCCATCCCCAACCGCCATCTGGCGGTTTCCCCGCAGACTGCATCCGTCTGTCTTTCCAAAATTCTGCAGAACGAAAGCAAAATATGCGAAGACAATCGAATTTGAAAGGGTTCATTTTCGTCGACGCTTTTAGGGTGCGAGGATGGTAGTACAGTGCTGTGTGTGAATAGCCAGAATGTTTAGAATTAAATTGTTAAAACAAGTTACTAATTTGAGGGCAGTGCCACATTGTCCACGTCTGTCCCAAAGCAAATTTAAAAAGAAAATGGCAAGAATCCCATAGTTGTATGGTCTTTGCAATGTCCGTTCATGCGAAGTTTTTTTAAAAGAAAGCCCCCGAGGATACCTCCCTAGAACGTGGGACAGTCGCATTACAGAGGTCACTAGATACATATGACGTGTGTACATCCATCAAACGACACAAATGCCAGGCGTCCGTGATGCACGTCCATGAAGATAGGACATCCTTCTAGAACATTATGCATTCCAATACCACTGATGAATGATTTATCCGTCTCTTGACACCAGAAGTGCTGTTACGAAAACGCCGAGTCACAATCATACCTGAAGTTGTACGTTGCTGTCTGAGGTTGCCTGTTCTGAGACCACCGTGTTCTGAGATGTTGCCGTAAGCAACTGCACTAGACTAGTTAGTCTATGTCGTATGACGTTTATTTGACCGTGAAAACACTGACTTAACCGAGTCATATCTTTACAATATTAACAGGCCTATGGTTTATCACGATACCTTAAACCTTGGGACTGACACTGGGTCTAGGTCTAGATCTTACAGCCGTGACATTCATAGTTGCATTGGACTCAATAGACCTACCTTAAATATAGACACCACGACTGCTCGGGGTACGATTTCTAGCTGTTCCACTGCTTGTTGTTGTTGGTGCACGCGCCAATGTCTCACCTGCTGTACGCTTTGTGTTTAATCAGGCGGAATCAGGGACAAAGGCCATGTGATTCCATTGTACCTGTTTTTATTCCGCTTGGCTAGGGATGGGATAGCCTCTACCAGGCTCCACAGGTCGCTGGAAAAATAGTAGAAATTGGCCAAATAAGACAGAAAACACGCAAAAGGAGTTAGATAGCCGAGGAATACAGTTTGCTGGCGGCCAACACTCCTAGGCCAATTAACTCCTACTAGGCTTTTGCCCCTAAATTGGCCAAAGTCCTCTATTACTATTCGGCCAGGCGGGAGTCTGGTAGAGACTAGGGATGGGAGATCACTTGCGTGTTTTACGTCTTGCCAAACTTCCCTTGTACCACACGAGCAAAGTAGAAAGACTACTGAACATATTCTGATGACGATGGTATGCAAGGACAAAGAATCCACGTGTCTTCTCTCCACTTTGCTGGCAATGATTAAAGTTGCAAAATGGTGAATTGACCGGAAGTACCCCCGATGATAGCTGGTGACAGTGTAGTCGACAAATCCACACTGTGGCTGTTGTTCAACATCACAGGAGACCTTGCGAAGTTTACAAATTTTTTTACCAATTTGCTGTTTACTACCCAACAGCATCTGGCCGAGAGACTCATTTTACCTTTAATGCCAAACTAAAACTTGTGCTAACCAAGGAATGACATGACCTTGTCAGATCATACCAGGTGGAGAAAATATCTTTTTTAATATCTTTAAACGCGTCTTATCACTATGACTAATAAATACAGTCTATACTGCCTTTAGAAATGTTGGGTATCTGTTGCATAAACACTTAAAACAACGTTCTTGGAAAATTGATAATTACACAAAGATCTGAAACGCTTTATCCCGAGTGTGAAACTTGGAGTATCTGACTATGACATGTACATCTGTTTGTGTTTGTTGACCTTTCGCAGCGGCCTTCGTAACAATTGGATTCTACAATACCTGTCAAGTGTGACCTCCCGCATGATTTGTATGAAGTGTTTACGGTTGACACATTTTGTGCTTGCAGCTGAAAAGATACACTGTGAAGCAGTGCCATTAGGAGGCTTCACAGTTCACACAAATACACATACGAAAGCACACACACAAACACAAACAAACAAACGAACACACACACACACACACACACACACACACACACACACAAACGGCTGCGGAAACGTAACCTTGGTAAAGGCTAAGATGTATTCGAGTGTCAAAAGATCAATGTCCGCCTATAAAATGCCTAATTACAAAAAGGACGAATTGACGTTGTAACGTCTATAGCTATCACAATTTAAGAGGCACCTGTGAAGAGTTCCCCTTCTTTCGCTTGCTGTTACTACGTTCAATCTATCGTTATATGCAACATCAAATAATGCACAGTTTCATACACAGGTACAACATTTCACCCGCATATACGACTGGAACACCTATATATTTTACAAAGTTTTTAGGGTATCGAATTATGAGGCAGATGCACAAGCATACGCCATTTACCCCTTGATGCAAAATTGTGTTGAATGCTTCGTTATTCCTTACTTTAACGGTTTTATCATATGATGCACATTTGATGGCATTTGATCGTGTTTCATACACTCAGAGAAGGTTCTACTAGTCACCCGCGAAAACCAGGGTTACTTTGGCCGTCTTCACTACTGACATCCCGCTTCACATGACCTAGTACCACTATTCCGTCCTCACTACTGACATCCCGCTTCACGTGACTAAGAACCACTATTCCGTCCTCACTACTGACATCCCGCTTCACATGACTAACAACCACTATCCCGTCTGGCCGGTCCGGGAGTCCACCGGTACCAGGGCCGAGTGTCCTGCTGGTTGTTGAACACGGGTTGAGGAGAAGCACGAGCACTGACACGAAAGTAAAGATGGCGGCGGAGAAGAAAGACATGTCGTAGTTTCCGGTTGCATCATACAGCCAACCTGGGCGGTGGGAGACATGAACACATTTAAGGTACTCAAATACCAGGAGGTGTGCCTGTACTGTGTACATTTTGTCAATGTAGATCTAGTAGTGAAGACCATGATATGATATGATACTCGTACATTATGTAACGTTATATAAACTTAACGCAACAATTATACAATTATACAGCGTATGGAAATGCAACCATTCTAATACTACTCTAATCTACTTACCAGAAACCTAACAGCTAAGTAAGGAGAAGATAATAATAACTGACTTGAGCTACTATTTTTGACAGAACTTACCACTTGATTAACTGCTTACCTGAAACGGGTGGTCCAAGTAGGAAAGCGGCGCCTTGGAAGACGAAGGCCCACCCAAGCCCGCTGGAAATCCGGGAAGCTCCGCTATATCTACACACCAACACAGCTACTAACGGGAAGACAATACCTGAGAAAAGTCCGTACAAAACCATGCACACTACAAGACCCGTGTAGTTACTTGCGAACGGTATGGCGAGGGTAGCTATAGCCATTCCGGTAACGCCAATCATGTAATAGTAAACCTTGCTGATCTTTCCTCGGTCTGACAGCCAACCGTTTAACGGTCTAGAGAAGATCTCTGAGACTCCCTTGATAGATAACAAGAAGGCAGCGGAGGTCTTCTCCACTCCTAGATTTTGAGCGTGGGCCACAAGGTGTACAATCAAAATGGAGTTGCCGAAAACCATTCCAAACATCGATACACTGAAAACAAGAAAAGGACGATGCATTAGTAATGAAACATGAAACGTTTCATTGACCTTACGATGGAACGGAACATGGACTATTGGCAGTTCTTGGTCTCCACTACTTTGTGCTTTTCTGTCGACTGTTCGATCTTCTGCGAGGTGTATTGGTCTCATCAGAGCACCACAAACACAACCATTCAACATTAGACCCGCGACAATTAGTAGAGCTCCTCTCCACCCAAACTCATCAATGAGGAACTGGAAGAGTGGAGGGAGGGCGAAGTTACCGACCCCAAGTCCGCTAACTGCGATCCCACTGGCTGTGGCGTGTCGTCTGTCGAAGTAGCGACCAATCATAGCCAGGCTTGGGGCGTACATCAGAGATAAACCCAACCCTGGAAACATAGTAATAAGCAAATATATCATATATCATACAGGAACATCGAAATCGTAATGAACAGTATTCCACTAGTCCTGGGACAAATTAGAAAACATTTGTATCCTTGCTAATCAGATTACAGTCTCGAACTGTTTTCCTACTTGGCACATTCCGCAAGTATACAAATACGGAGGCAAAAACCGACCAGTGAGAATCCCCACGCTGAAGAACAGGTGTACCATCGTCTGTGCGAAGTAGCTGACGACAAGTCCGGCGGCGGAAATGACGCCCCCTGCGATGATCGCAGTACGGCAGCTGGTCAGGTTGCTCAGGGCACCGGCGAAGGGAGCTAAAAGTTAATGCATCATTGTTTATACGCTGTTTGACCCTTGCCTTTTCCCTCATGACCTCAATAAAAAGCGGCCTTCAGGCCGATTTGAGGTTTCATGAATAAACAAGGTTAAAAAAAAAAACGGATCTCTTCAGTGTCACTGACGAAAGATAGTGGATGTTATCCGAAACGTCTGACCATTTTGAAAAACATATGCAATTGCTTGAGTAACTATTTTTTGACGTATCTTTTTACCTGGATGTCTAACATTCATCGACGATCGGTATGACCTTCTTAATACTCACAGCACATCAACATAGTGGCCACTAGGATAGAGCTGATGAAGGACGTAATTCCCGCACTCTCTTGGAATACATCCCGGAACTCTGCGTAGAACACTCCGAACGACATGGCGGACGAGATTATCCCGGCATGGACGAAAAAAACGCCTGTCACAACCACCCACCCCCAGCCGCCGTCTGGTGGGTTTACACCCGAGCGCACCTTCGGCATTCAGTCTGTTTTGGACGTCCCAAGCTGTATCAAAGAAACTCCCTTTTCAAATTATTTTTCCAGTGACCTGTAGAGCCTGGTAGGAGCTACAGACCCCAAACGGACTTGCATATCTATACGCACGTTATGAACCCGGCGTAAGGCAAGAAATCCTTATGAACCGTAGGCCTTAGCAGAAGTGTAATGCATGACGAACAACTTTCGGCAAAATGCCAATGAACAAACAAACTGAACGTGACATGACTTCAGCGTTTGCTTCAACATATTTGTATCCTGACAAGTTGAGATAATGTTTTAACGGTAGTACGAAAAACGTTTACGTACATACGTTTTTTGTATATGAACTGTGGTTTTCTACTCTGGTCCAAACTCAACTACGACGTACTTCAGCCAACTATGGCGTAGTCCATACAACGGACTCCAATACGACTTGAATTTCCCAAGTACGTCTACGTCGTAGTTGCCTGAAGTACGGTCTGACTCAACTACGTCGTAATAGCGACAGAAGGCAGCTTCATTCCTTCACCTAGAATCTGTACAGTAGATATATTTCTTACCTGCGAGGCAAAGTTCGTGACAACGTTAACGATCTTCAAACTGTCTGGGTCACACTCTGTAAATGGTGTCTAACCGGTTAACTTAACCAAGTGTCATTTGGCAAATGTCCCAGTCTGGCCGGCTAACTCCCCTAGCGTACTATAGAATCTATTTGTCCAATTTCTACAATTAGACCACCGATCCGCGGAGCCTGGTAGAGGCTAGGCAAAGCCTAATGCGGTCATGGCCTTTTGATGTATCCCAGCATCTGCCGAAAGTCCCATATATGGCGTCACGCCATTTTATTGTTTAGTTACTTTACTGCCTTTATGGTCCCGGGTGTGTGTGTAAGCTTTCCTTGCACTTTTGCCTTTTTTGTCAGTCATTCTTCATCCTAGTGTTCTTTGAAGAACTCTTGAAGTCGTGTGACAATGTGTAGTTTAGATGTAAAAGGTACTTCTTTTGTAGTTTCCTATGTATGTATGTATGTATATATATATATATTTATAGCGTACTGTTGTACTTCATGGCGTTTCCAAATGCTACAATCAGTACAATGTAAAGCCTTCTCCAACTACTACAATTATTCCAACTTGCCATGTACTAATAGCTGGTCTTATGACATACACACGAAGATGATGCGCGATACATAAAACGTAATTCTTTTTCAAGGCTAGAATTCATGACTGCGCTGATGTCATCATGACTGCGCTGATGTCATCATGACTGCGCTGATGTCATCATGACTGCGCTGATGTCATCCATAAAATTTACTTGCTGTGGCCATAATAGTGCTTTCCATGCAGTTGACTTACTGACATGTTCCCTATACTTAACGATTCGACTCATTCTACACTACATTACTGCTTGCCTGTCAATTTACAGCCAGTGTTTTGATCTCACTTATGCCATATGCAACTACAGACATTTTTCCTACCCTATGGTCAAGGACCTCTGACAAGGCTAGACATGCAAGGTATTTAACTGACCCCCGGTCACTAGCGAAGCGGAAATTCAGATACAATGGAATCACGTGACATTTGTCAGGTACATTGCCTACACAGGTGAGATCAGCGAATTTAGCACAACTTTTCCACTGCGATAGAGAGGTCAAAGGTCAACTCCCAACTACTAATTGTGCATATAGGCTTATAGACTTCTAATGCTTATTGGACTTGTGATGTAAAGTGTATCTCTGTTACATACTTTGTCTGACCATTGCCTATCTTCCCTCATGACCTTAATGAAAAGCGGCCTGCAGGTCGATTTGAGCTTTCATGAATAAACAAAGGTTCAAACAAAGAAATAAACAGTTCGCTGTAGGACAGAAGAAATATCAGCAAGGTTTACTATTACATGATAAGCATAACTGCATTGCTGGACTGGGCATCTAAACATCGTCATACCGTTCGGGAGAATGTAAACAGGGCAAGGTATTTGACCTCTCACCATTAGCGATGCGGAAAAGCAGGTGGAATCACGTGACATTTGGCAGACATAGTGTTACAGTACGTGTGATCATCACGACACCAAGACGCAGGGGGACAGCTACAAAACACACACCTAGCACGTTCGGTGTCTTCATGTAAGGTGGGTCTACTGCGTCCTACTATCATAAATGACTCCTAGAACAAGGCCCAGTGTCAGTCAATGGTTTAATGTAGTGTACGTCATAAACCATAGGTTAGTTGTGAAGATACGACTCAGCGAAGTCAGTGTTTGGTCAACTGGTCAACTAGAAAAAAGTTCTGACATCCATGATATCCCCAGGGTAAGTAACAGCTAATGGGAAACTCCCAATAGTCGTTTGACACTACAGTAGTCACCATAATGGTCTGAGATTTCTGTCGTTTGATGGATTTCGTTGTTTAAGTACGCAACGTGTTATATACATGAACATAAACCATGTAGATTGCAATCCTGAAATGTGGTAAAATATGTGCCATACAGCCTGTGTTAGCACCACTTCAAGGATGAGTTGCAGAATTGAGAAATTGCCGAATCTTGGCAACGCTGGATATGATCAATCTATTGTGGTCGACAAAACAATGAACCTACGGTTCCAGTCAAAACTAGTCAGCAAGGTCAGGGTTCACAGTCTGTTTACAGTTAAGCTACAGTGACTCCGCGAGGATCAGGTGTCAAAAACAAACTGCCCGGTTCGTCAATGATATATGACATAGCCCTGGCTTGCTAAATCTGAGGTAATATGAAAACGCATGATTACGCCGCTATTGCCCTTAAGTTATACACTATCATGTCACAGCTACCATAGTGTACATGAGTGTAAATATAGCTAAGGTAAGACATCTTGATGAACAGAAGTGTCATGCATAGTGAACAACTTTAGGCAAGATGCCAAGGAACAAAAACATGCTGTACGTGCTAAGAAGAAAACACCGTATGTACAAAAAAGCTAAGAAGTCAAAGAACCCAAAACACCTTGAGCGCTTTCGTCAAGTGAAAAAGGAGACTGCCCGTGATCTCAAACGCGCCAGATCCCAGTACATTAACAACTCCATCAAGGAAGGACTAGATGAAGGGAGCCAGAAACCCTTCTGGAAGTACATTAAAGCCCAACGCCAGGACTTCATTGGTGTTCCACCCCTCAAGCACCAAGGAAAAATGTTCTCAGATGCTAAGGACAAAGCTTTCATCTTGTTGCAGGAGTTTAAGTCTGTGTTTGTGTCAGAGGTATTGAACTATGTTCCTTGGATGGGTCCTTCACACCCACCCATTTCTGACCTTACTGTGCACCCAGCTGGAGTTCGTAAACTCCTTAATGCCGTAAAACCGCACAAAGCGTCCGGCCCTGACGGGATCCCGAATCGCGTACTCAAGGAACTAGCTGGCGAGCTAGCCCCTTTGCTTGCAGCCCTCTTCAACCAGTCACTACAACATGGGAGTGTCCCAGAAGACTGGACTAAGGCCATGGTAACTCCTGTCTTCAAAAAAGGCGGAGTACATGATCCGGGCAACTACAGGCCAGTTTCGCTAACCTGTGTAATATCCAAGCTCATGGAACATGTCTTATGTAAGCACATCCTGAACCACCTAGAGAAACACCATCTCCTCACAGACTTCCAACATGGATTTCGCAAAGCCCACTCTTGCGAAACCCAACTGCTTCTCACCGTCGACGATCTCGCGTCAGCTTACGACAAGAAGGTGCAAGTGGACATGGGTATCTTGGATTTTAGTCGTGCTTTCGACACGGTACCGCACGAGAGGCTCCTCAGTAAACTCGCTCACTACGGCATTAAGGGTCCCATCCTGCGATGGATCAGCTCTTTCCTCCAGGACAGATCCATGTGGGTGGTAGCAGATGGCGAGTGTTCCCCGTCAACGCGTGTTCTCTCTGGAGTTCCTCAAGGCACGGTCCTCGGTCCGATTTTGTTCCTGGTATTCATAAATGACTTACCATCTTGCCTGACACCTGGAACTACTGCTAGGCTCTTTGCCGACGACTGTCTTGTGTATCGAGAGATCCACGGGCAGGAAGACCAAGTAATCCTGCAGAGAGATCTCATCGCATTACAGGATTGGGCAACTACTTGGGGCATGAAATTCAACCCTAAGAAGTGTAACACGATGTCCATCACGCGTAACAAGAACCCTCTCACTTGGATGTATGAGATGTGTGGCGAGTTACTCCAACAGACAGAGAAAGCCAAGTATCTCGGTGTCACTTTCAGTAATGACCTGAAATGGTCATCTCATGTCAACACAACAGTGAAACGGGCCAACCATACACTTCACTTTCTCAGTCGAAATCTCCGCTACTGTCCTCGACAAGTCCGCGAGACTGCATACTTCAGCCTAGTCCGCTCCACCGTCGAGTATGGGGCAGTCGTCTGGGATCCTTACCTGAGAAAGGACATCGACGCACTTGAAATGGTCAACAGAAGAGCGGCACGGTTCGTGACGAGTAACCACCGCAGGTCTGATGTCAGTGTTACTACCCTCCTACAGGACCTGAAATGGCCGTCACTCCAGTCGCGACGTCAGGTCGCACGTCTTGTAATGATGTACAAGATTACCAACAGCCTTGTGGCCATCCCGCCTACTCGCCTCATCCCAGCACACATGAGCACCAGAGCCAACCACTCTCACAAATACCGAACCCTACGATGCAGTTGTGATACAGCAAAGTATACCTACTACGCCAGGACAATTCCTGAATGGAACAACCTCTCCGCCCACATCGTCGAAAGCCCCTCACTGGACACTTTCAAGAACAGGCTGCTGTCATCGCATACATGTACGTAGTCCAGCCGCTGCGCCTCCCCCATCCGCGTGATACTCCTATGGGAGGTTTGCGGATTAAGAACTAGAACTAGAACTAGAACTAGGACTTCGGCATTTGCTTCAACATATCTACATCCTAAACTTGGTAACCAACTACCGAAAATAGTTTCATCAGGTTGGTAGAATATAGGATGACTCGGAGAAATTCTTATTACACAGCCAGAAAGTACTTACATTGCTTACATTTCGATGTCTCTCAGACACCTTCGTCAGACGGCTTCTAACTGGAGTTCTATCTGCTTCTCACCTCTATATGTAGCCGATGTAGGTGGCGCTTTTGCGGTGGTAATCAAGTTCTCCTACGCAGAGAGTCTAACGTCGTCGCAAAATGCGTTCTGCGACGACGTTAAACTCTCTGCGTAGGAGAATGGGCGATGATAGACAGACTGCCAATAACTCCATTGGCATCCTTACCTGTGACCACTGGGATGATATTTTACTGGTACCAATACAAATATTCACGGCTGTTACGTGCGCACGGAATTTCTTAAAACAGTAAGCAGATTATCATTAGACTGAGCAGAGCACTTTGGACTGACGCTTTTGAAGGTTTTACAATGTAGCTTAAAGATATCTGATAATTTAAGAAAAAAATCTCTGTTACACAGCGGATCATAATAAACCCCGGCATAGTCTTCACGCCTCATTGAAAATGAAAAAAAATTCTAGATTTTGTGGCAAATATCAAAAGTTTTGAGACAATCTTGAGATTTTTCCAGACAATCTTGAGATTTTCCTAAACAATCTTGAGATTTTTCAGAAAGTCCCAAGATTCTTTGAAATGATCTCAAGAATTTTTCCATGCATCTCAAGACAAAGCAACTTTTAAAATATCTTAAGATTTTTGGTGAATCACCCTAAGATTTTTCGAAAACATCTCAAGATCAAGTCAAAACATCTCAAGATTTAACACAAAATCTCAAGAACTTTGGTATAAATCTCAAGATTTTTCGATTTTCAACGAACCGTGAAGACCGCCGCTGGGGTCACTGTGCACGTGATGCGTTGAGTGCCATAAAAGATTCTCACAAAACAACAGTTTGCACTGCAAAAGGCTACATACATTATTCGTCCAAAGTGATCTGAGCAGTCCAATAATATTTAATATCTAAAAAAAATCTGTGTGCACGTGACATAGATGATACCTGTAAGTTTTGTAAAACATCTAAACTACCGCTGTCGATTTAGCTTTTGTAGAACGATGGTAGGTCTTGAGCTCTATTCATATAGCTTCAGTGTCAGGCGACGAAACGTGTCATGCTTCGTCATTTAAGAACAAAGAATATTTCACTGTTTTTCTGCAGAAAGGACAGAACATAGTGAGAAGTACACGGACAGAAACATGAGCAGGAAGCAGTCCGTGAACAAACCGCCAGACGGCGGCTGGGGTTGGATGGTGGTGTTGAGTACATTCCTTGTACACGTCATCGCTCTCGGATCGGTGAAGTCCCTGGGTGTGTTCTACGCCGAGTTCCGGGAGGTTTTCCAAGAAAGCGCGGGAAATACGTCCTTCATCAGTTCTGTCTTCGTAGCTGCTGTATTATTTTGCTGTGAGTATTCTGTGACAATTACGTGTACTGCTACATATCGCAATATGTAAAAAGTAAAGCTTTAATTTCCAACAAAAAATTGGCCTGAAAGAATTTTCGACGAGTCCTTTTGTCTACTTTAGGATAACTGAGGACCCGGTCGATCCACGGAGAATGGTGACTGGTCGAAAGTGTCGCCATGTCCAATCTTTGTGTTGGAATAGTTTCACAGAGAAAAGTTTCATGTTTATACAAAAGTCATCTGCTAGGCGTAACAGGACCGAAATACCTGAATGTGGATTGTTTGGAAGCCCAAACTTCGTTGAGGATTGGACTGGTATTATTTCACCACGAGTGTGGCAATAATATAATGATACAAAGTATTGCTTATACCAAGAAGAAAGGCAGCATAAGCAAATACATAATGTTTACTATCACGTTTATGATTTTACCTAGAAAATACTGCTCTGTTTAATTTTACTCAAATACATTCATACATACATATTGTAACCAGCCCCTGTCCTGCCACGTGCTACATAATGTAATTGAACTCCACAGGGTGTTTTCTGCACCTCCCGTAACCATGGTGACCATACATGTTTGGAGAAGTAAAAGAAAAGGAGCAACAAAATTGTGTCCCTTTCGTGTAGGTAAACATAAGTATGGTAAATCGATGGCTTTGCAGTGGTCCAATAGAACTCTTGCACATTTTCAGCTCCCATTGCCAGTGCCCTGAGCAACCTGACGAGTTGCCGTACCGTCGTCATGGCAGGAGGCGTCATTTCTGCCGTGGGACTCGGCGTCAGCTACTTCGCACAGAGCGTCGTACACCTGATCATCACCATTGGACTGATAACAGGTCTTTACATGGTCCCTATCTCTAGACCATTGTATAACATGTACGGCTATGGACCAGTGACGAGCGTAACGGTCCATACCAGATTGACTTTGCCGTGTAACTTCCTGATCGGCAAGGAAGTTAGATATTTGCAAGGTTACGCTAAGTCCCTAGCCGACGTACTCCTTTGACACATTTTCAGCCTATTTTGCCAATTACAATCTAAGGCATCTGGTAGAGACCATTCTATGTTCGCTGTTTCGTAGGTTACGACTAATGGCCATGGCTCGAGCAACATGCTGTAAAATTCCAAAATGAGACAAACGCTTGCCTTGACAACCACAGTGCTCAACCAAGCTGACACGGAGAGAAATTGGCAACCATTGTGTGTTCATTGCCTTCTTTATGTTTCTTGCAGGCTTTGGGTTTTCCTTGATGTACTCCCCAAGTCTGGCAATGGTCGGAAAATACTTCCACAAGCGGCACGCCACAGCCAATGGGATAGCGATCAGCGGGACCGGAGTCAGCATGTTTGTCCTCTCGCCGCTCTTCCAGTTCCTTATTGACGAGTTTTGGTGGAATGGCGCCCTCCTGATTTTCGCCGCCATGGCACTGAACGGCTGCGTCTGTGGCGCCTTGCTGAGACCCTTACATCTCAAAGATGCCGACAAAGACAATGAAGTCAAAAGTGAAGACGAAGAGGTCGCAGATTCATCGAAAACGTGCAAAACCATCATTCCATTCTGTCAAAAAGTTTTGGAAATGTTTGACGTGACTTTATTGAAAAGCGGACCTTTTCTTGTCTACAATCTGTCCTTGTTCGCATTAATGTTGGGGAGTTCCATAATTTTCGTGCACCTTGTAGCCCACGCCCAAAGTCTAGGAGTGGAGAAAACGCAAGCCGCATTCCTCCCGTCCATTCTGGGTATGGTGGAAGCCGTCGCAAGACCAATAAGCGGGTGGCTGTCAGACAGGCTACCCGTCAGAAAACTATATTTTTACATGGTGGGTTGTGTCGGTTTGGGAATATGCAATATCGCCATACCACACTCGCCGACATACGCGGCCCTCGTGGCGTGCATGGTGTTCTATGGGATTTCTTCTGGCACCTTCTACCCGCTGATCGCGGTCCTTGTACGGGAATATAGCGGCGTTTCCAGGATTTCCGGCGGGCTTGGGTGGGCGTTCGTCTTCCAGGGTGCCGGCTTTCTGCTGGGACAACCCATAGCAGGTATCGCCCTAATATGTTTTTATCACGAATCCCATTGCATAGCGGGAGACGTGGGCACTATGGGCATCATTACAAATGGCAACACATACGCGTGGTGCATGCGTATTGCGTCCAGTCCGGTCCGTTATGGTAATGTTTTTGTTTTCCCCATGCGTTACCACTGGTCTTCCGCGTTTTCCAGTATGCAATGAAATCCTGAAAAAGGTATCAGAAGCAATACTAAAGAGAAAGGTCAAGAAAACACAGGAATTTAAAGTTCGGAACGGCCAGTTACACTTATCAATCATATCATTGTTTCTATGTTTCAATGACAATGCGGCCCCTAGGAAATGAACGATTCTAGGCTGGACAGTTACGCTAACCTACTGTTATGCTCTCTCTCTCTCTCTCTCTCTCTGAGCATGACTCTCTAATATGAAAAAAAAACATGTTAGCACAGTTGGATTTGTGGAAGGGATTACTTGAATTTAATGTGTGACCATTTTACTCAAACGTCTCCTACAGGCTGGCTGTATGACGCCACTGGAAACTACGACATGTCCTTCTATGCAGCTGCGACCTTCATCTTCGTCTCCGTGGTCGTTCTCCTCCTCCTCGTGCCGAAGAAAGGGAAAAGCTGGGCGCTGGAGTCTGGCAAGCCTGCCGCTGACGTCCCACATGACGAGTGTGACGGGGTGGTTGCACTACGAGCCAGGCAACTACCTGACGTTACTGTTATCACTGAAGGGCAAACTAACCCAGTGTTCCAAAGTGAGATGTGAACAATCAGTATTAACCTGTTTGTAAAAGACGGTTTGAAATTAAGAATCAGTTCATGCTGCTTGGAAATAGAAAAAGGTAATATACCATCCAACCAGAGGCAATGTCCTTCATGTCAAGATGGTGTTGAAGACGAATATCATTATTTCTAATGACATGCCCTGCATGTAACGAAGAGACAAAAATAAATGAATATGATCACATGTAAATCTAGTGCACCCTTCCCAAAGACAAACACATGTATTTTCAATCTACTTATGTCATGTCCAGACTACAAATCTACGTATTTAGCCCAATATATATACAACGCTCTTAAAGGAGAAAATGTATTGTAAAATAGCAGACCTAATCGTTTAACTTGTATATTGCACTATGCCAATACGCCATTTACGTTCACATTCCTGTACTTCTGTAGCTTATGTAGTTATAGTAATATGTAGTGTAAATTGATCTATTACCGTTGCCTTCACATACATATCGTGCAATAAAGCTCATTCATTCATTATAATGATGTGTATGCAAAGGTGACATCTCAATGTACAAGACAATGGCATTCTCTGAACTAGGAGGTATAACCTTGTAAAGGAATGAATACTCACATGCCTGGATATTATCATCAAGAACAAAAAGGGTATAATGTAAACAGTATGCAAACATAGGATCTTGAAAGGTATTTTATGAGCATTTTGTTATCAAACGTTATCAAAGTATGCAGTATCAAAGTCTTTTTTCAATCTATCACATATTTAAGGCAACCACATGTAAGACGGTCTATAAAAAATCCTTATACATAGGCCAGCCATCAAGCTAGCTCTGCTGATATAAACTACTAGATTGAATACCAACAGTAAGGACGTTCAAGGCAAACTAACCCAGTTTTCCAACGGAATATGTGAACTATCATGTATTGATCTGTTTGCAAAAGACGGTTTGAAATCAAGTGCACAGTATTATAATGATGGGTATGCAAAGATGACTCTCAATGTATAAGATAATGGCATTATCTGGAAAATGAGACGTACCTTGTAAATGAATACACACATGCCTGGATATCATCTTCACGAACATAAACAGGATAAACGGTATGCAAACTTAGGATTAGAAATATTTTATGAGCACTTTTATGAGCCATCAAACTAGAGCTAGATCTGCTGATATAAACTACTTGTCAAACGGAAATAAACCTTGGCTTTGCTTAGATTAAATGCCAACGATAAGGATGTTCAAGGTTCTAATAAGTACGCATGCACAGTTATGCAAATCGAGACAATTTGACATTTACCCACAATGCACTTCGCTGCACATGAATACTTATGATTGGTCACCTGGTTGGAGCATTGCTACGGTTTTACGAAAGTAAACAATTCAGAGCTGACTCTTTGTTGTTGTCACCGGCTAGTTGGGTAGCCTTTTTTGTTTGTCTTCCAAAGTGAAACTATTAAGATAAAATGAAACTTACCTGTACATCGCATTGGACTGAACCCACAGGACTAAAGCAATGCCCTGGATTAGGGCTGGGTACCGGTACTGTGTACCGGTACAAAACCGTTTTTTCTTATTGGACCGGTCCAGAAAAACCGGACCTGAAAAAGTTTGGTGGACCGGATGTTGGACCCATTGGAAAATGAACAGATCATATGATCAGGCATTCACACATTTCAGGGCTTACCGGTCGAGGAAAATAACAAGAGGGAAGTAGAGTATAGTCTATAGTCACTTCTACCAAGTTTTACAGTCAAAAGTACAGAGGCGGTTAGCCTTGTAGGGCTTTTGAACACCAGTGGGAGTCGAATACTCCACAAAACTGATGTCTTTGTTGCGAAATGAATCATTGCTTTGAGTATCGTCCATTCAGAAGTTCTTACATACTAAATCAGGTTCAGGTCCAAACCTGGACCTGATCCTCTTGACCTGAACCGGACCTTGTGTATCGGTACGCACCCCTGCCCTGGATTAACATTCATATATATATAGGACGAGATTTTTTTAAATCATGCCACGGCTTATCGTGAATCCACTTGTGGGCGGATCACTTGAGCATAGCAACACGGACTATGCCCTAGCAAAGTGACCACCGTGTAGCTTCGTTTCATAACCAAAGACTACAGAACTGTCCAAACAGTCGCCTTGGTATTCCCACGGTAATGTGAAGGCTAGGATTCGGGCAACGAGATTGGTCAGATTCATCACGTGATAGGCAGAAATACACACATAGTGGGGTCATTTTCTCAATTATTCGTTCCCCTACATGTCAGACAGGACGTGTTTCGAGACTCAAGACGTGTTTCTGGTCTCAAGACGTGTCAAGACGCATCCTCTTATCTTATTCTAGGTCAACGACAGATACATTTATCCTCGGTATGTACCGGTTGCTTTAAAGTATTGCTTCATGTTCTGTTTAATTGTTTAAAGGCTGTTTAAGAAAACAATGGGAAATGAAGCGGTCCGGGACACATTAAAAAGAGTGAAGCTATTCGCTGCTCTTCTTTACCTAGTTAGATCGTGATGTTTGGCGTCACAGTTAAGAATGTGGCTGTAAAGATGGGTCTGACGTATGGCAAACTCATTCCAAACGTTGGTTACTGACGCCGTTAGGTAGGGGTCAACCCACATTTCATCGTTGTTTTTTTGCGTTCTTGTTTTTTTTCTTTTTGTTGTGAGTAGGTATGTAATGGCTCGGTGTCACACTGAAAGCTGTGTAAATGGATAAAACCGTTCGCTTGTTTGCATCAAGAATGGGGCACAGAATGATTATCATATAACAGCTGGCATACAACAACGTTTACGAAACATTATGTATTTTCTCAATTCCTACAGATGCAGTCCGCGGATAATCCCCCAGAAGGCGGCTGGGGTTGGATGGTGGTGTTGAGTACATTCCTTGTGCACGTCATCGCTTTAGGTGCGACTAAGTCCCTCGGTGTGTTCTACGTGGAGTTCCGAGAGGTTTTCCAAGACGGCGCGGGAAACACATCCTTCATCAGTTCAGTCTTTGCAGCTACTACATTCATTTGCTGTGAGTATAACAAGAAAATGTTAGGCTTAGGTCACATTTCCAAACCGGGGCCCGGTCGGACAGCTTGTCTGTATCTGTTTCATTGTTTTTCTGTACTCTCAGTTTGTTTCTGATGACGACACGAAAATAAGCGTGTTCAGCTTGAGTGGGTCGCCATCATGTTATGTACTTGTACGTTGCAATAAAAAAAATTACGCGTACTGCTACATATCACATTATGCAAGCTTTAATTTCCAGCACACAATTGGACTGACCATATTTTCGACAAAGCCTAGTTGTTTGCATATGTGAGATCGCGTGGGCGTAATCGGCAGCGCTTTGGGCTCAAGCCCAAGAGGGGTCCCAAGAGGTCTTTGGTTCGAAACCTACCATGACAGTCACCGATCTTATGCCCTTGGGAAAGACTGCCAAAGACAATAAGATGATGATGGCTTTGCATGTAGTGGTCCATTAAGCTACTCTTGACATTTTCAGCTCCCATCGCCAGTGCCCTGAGCAACCTGACGAGCTGCCGTACCGTCGTCATGGCAGGGAGCGTCATTTCTGCCGTGGGGCTTGGCGTCAGCTACTTCGCAAAGAGCGTCGTACACCTGATCATCACCATTGGACTGATAACAGGTCTTTACATGGCATGGTCCCTATCTCCAGACCATTTACTTGATGAAGTGAACATTGTATAACATGTACAACTATAGATCGATGCTCTAGTCCATATCAGACTGAATTTGCCGTGTAACTCCATGATCGGAGGGTTGGTCAAGCCCACTGGCCCGATTGTCCCGGGCAAGAGAAAATGCGGTTCGGGAAAGCGCATGTCCTGCCCCACTTGCCCAAATAGGAAAGTAAGATTTTTCCATGAGTGAGATTTTGATCTTCCTGTGCTCGTACTTTTCACAGCCATGGCATCACAATGGTCAGCACAGTAAAATAGAGCAAATAATAAAAGAATTCCATTGATGAAAGCATGTATGTATATATAAGAAAACTGTCATTTAAGTTTCGGGCAAGTGAAAAGTTGGTTCAGGCAAGTACTTACCCGATAGGACTTTAGAATTTTAGAAAACTTGTCAAACCCTGCTCATCGGCAAGGGAGTTAGACGCTTGCCAGTTCCGTGTGTGTAACTCCCTAGCCGACGTACTCCTTCGACAAATTTTCAGCCTATTTTGCCAATTTTACAACCTAAGGAATCTGGTAGAGACTATTCTATGTTCGCTGCTTCGTAGATTACGATTTGATGGCCATGGCTCGAGCAACATGCTATAAAATTCCAAACTGAGAACAACGCTTGCCTTGACAGCCACAGTGCTCAACCAAGCTGACACGTAGATAAATTCGCAACCATTGTGTGTTCATTGTCTTCTTCGTGTTTCTTGCAGGCTTTGGGTTTTCCTTGATGTACTCCCCAAGTCTGGCAATGGTCGGAAAATACTTCCACAAGCGGCACGCCACAGCCAATGGGATAGCGATCAGCGGGGCCGGAGTCAGCATGTTTGTCCTCTCGCCACTCTTCCAGTTCCTTATCGACGAGTTTAGGTGGAATGGCGCTCTCCTGATTTTCGCCGCCATGGCACTGAACGGCTGCGTCTGTGGCGCCTTGCTGAGACCCTTACATCTCAAAGATGCCGACAAAGACAATGACGGCAAAAGTGAAGACGAGGAGGTCGCAGATTCATCGAAAGCGTGCAAAACCATCATTCCATTCTGTCAAGCCGTTTTGGAAATGTTTGACGTGACTTTATTGAAAAGCGGACCTTTTCTTGTCTACAATCTGTCCCTGTTCGCATTAATGTTGGGGAATTCTATGATTTTCGTGCACCTTGTAGCGCACGCCGAAGCTTTAGGGGTGGAGAAAACGCAAGCCGCATTCCTCCCGTCTATTTTGGGTATGGTGGAAGCCGTCGCAAGACCAATAAGTGGGTGGCTGTCAGACAGGCTACCCGTCAGAAAACTATATTTTTACATGGTGGGTTGTGTCGGTTTGGCAATATGCAATATCGCCATACCACACTTGCCGACATACGCGGCCCTCGTGGCGTGCATGGTGTTCTATGGGATTTCTTCTGGCATCTTCTACCCGCTGATCGCGGTCCTTGTACGGGAATATAGCGGCGTTTCCAGGATTTCCGGCGGGCTTGGGTGGGCGTTCGTCTTCCAGGGTGCCGGCTTTCTGCTGGGACAACCCATAGCAGGTATCGCCCTAATATGTTTTTATCACGGATCCCATTGCATAGCGGGAGACGTGGGCACTATGGGCATCATTACAAGATCTTACAAATGGCAACGCACATGTGGTGCATACGTATTGCGTCCAGTCCGGTCTATCTCGTTATGGTAATGATTTTACGTCGATGTAAGTTAGACATCCAGGTAATAAAATACACCAAAAAGTAGTAACTCAAGCAACTGGATATGGTTTTCCAAAACCATATGCAGTTGCTTGAGTAACTACTTTTTGGGGTAATGATTTTGTTTTCCCCATGCGTTACCAATGCTGCTCCGCGTTTTCCAGTATGCAATGAAATCCTGAAAAAGGTATCAGGTCAAGAAAACACAGGAATTTAAAGTTCGGAACGGCCAGTTAAACTTATCAATCATATCATTACCTGCATGTATGCAGGTATGGTTTTCAGGGGCGTGGGAACTTTTGGAAGCTGGGGATTTAGGGCGCTGTATCTCGAGAACGGATGGTGCGAGCACGAAGATTTTTGGTACGTGGGTTGGGGGTGGTAGCCTGACACTCAGGTTTGATTTGGGGCCTCCTGGTGCTTGAACTTGACATTGAAGGTGGCATTTTTGTGTTTATGGCACTTTTGGCGCTGTGTGTCCGGAACGATACGCGCCATTGCGACGATTTTTGGTGCATGGGTGGGGAGTTGTTGCCTGTTGCCTAGGATTGACTTTGGGCCTTGTGGCGTTTGAACTTGACACGGCAGGTCGAATTTTGTGTCCGGGAGGGGGTTTTCCGGAGTTATATCTTCTGAACGGTTGGTGCGGGCGCAATGATATTTGGCACATGTATTGGTGGTGGCTGAATAATTCTCAATTTTGATTTTGGCGCCCTTGGTGCATGAAATTGACATTCCAGGTTACCTTTTGTGCGGGCACGGCGCGTGCGCTGTATCTCCGGAACGCAAGGTGCCATCGTGTTGCTATTTGTTACGTGGATTGTTGCTGGTGTCCTGGTGGTCAGGTTTGATTTTGGGCCTCCTAGTGCTTGAACTTGACACTGTAGGCTGATGCTGTTTTTTTTGGTTGGGGCAGGTCTACTCATATCTGCTTGGTTGTGAACCCAGATGACGGTTTGTGTGGCTGTTTGAGTGACAGGTCTAATTTTAGATATCCTGCAGTGGATCTGTTCCTAAGAAACAGATGATACGTGTAGGTCTGCTTGCTTGTGGTCACAGCAGGCTGTGCTGTTGTTACAAATCACATCAGTGGCTTCTGTTCTAAGAGTGCTTGTAGGTTGGTTTAATCTGATGCTGTATTGATTGGTCAGGTATAAGTTGTGGTGCTGAAGGCTAAAGTGTTGCTTTCAGTCCTGTACAAGCCTCTATACTTGTGATACGAGGTTATGAGCGTGTTTGGTCATCATGGGGAAACGCAAGAAGAGACGAGTTTCTAAGGTGGAGGAGAAGGAGATAGTGTGTTAGCGTAAGAGAGTGGTATGTGTATGTTCTTTTGTAGATTATGTATGCCCTTGTATGTGTTGTCTATTGTACTGATAGTCATATGCGATGATGTATTGCGATGTTGTATGGTTGTGTGTGTTTGTACCTTGTTTTGGTGTAAATGTTTATCATAGGATTTGGTATTTATGTTGGGTAAATGATTGGGATGTCATGTGATATCTGGAATGAAGGGTGGCTTTAAATTGTGGAAGTCATGACTAGGACCTACACTGTATTTATATGGTTGTGTGTCCAGTGTTACAGATGATCAGGTGTTTTGCGCTAAAGGTTACCAGTTCTTCATTGTGTCATTTTGATACTATTACTGATATACAATACTGCCATGTGCCTGACAACTATATGTTACAAACTGTTTTCTTACTATGCACAGAATGTTACTGGCCTTTTGACTTCAATACCTTCATTTTATAATGTCTTTGTTACAACATGAACATAGCGACCACATTGATACTTACCACACAAGACTTAGTTTGGTTGCCAAACCCCATATTTTTACATAACCTTGCAATGTAATTCATACAAAGTTCTTTTGATGTTTCTATGCCTCTGAGGTGTGCTCTATAAGAATCTTGATTATGCCATTCTGTCATCATTAGGCAATACGCACAATATGCAAAGTAGGGCGGCCATTAAGAAAAGTCTTCTTTAAATGTCAATATCTCAGTAACTTCACATGGTATCAAATTGATTTTGGTGTCTATCCCCATGTTTCGAAGGATAAATAACCAGATTAACCCATGTTTGTAATGATCACACCACCATTTTGGCAGTTTTACAGAAAATCTTGTTTTTGTCAATATCACTGTAACCACACCTGCTACAAAAATAATTATTCTGGTGTCTCCATGTTTTGAGGGGTACAAAATCAGATTAAACCATTGTAGTAATGATCAAACCACTATTTTGCACACACACACCAAAACCATAACAAACCATGACCCATTCAAACAAGGTAAGTGTATGGTTACAACAACCATACTGTTACACATAGCTGGCCATTCACACAAAGATACACTCTCTCTCTCTGTGCATGGCTCTCTAATATGAAAAAAAAAACATGTAAGCGCAGTTGGATCTGTGCTGTGGAAGGCATTAATATAGAATTTGACGTGTGACCATTTTACTCAACCGTCTCCTATAGGCTGGCTGTATGACGCCACTGGAAACTACGACATGTCCTTCTATGCAGCTGCGACCTTCATCTTCGTCTCCGTGGTCGTTCTCCTCCTCCTCGTGCCGAAGAAAGGGAAAAGCTGGGCGCTGGAGTCTGGCAAGCCTGCACCTGACGTCCCACATGACGAGTGTGACGGGGTGGTTGGACTACAAGCCAGGCAACTACCTGACGTTACTGTTACTATAGAAGGGCAAACTAACCCAGCGTTCCAAAGTGAAATGTGAACTATAAGTTTGCAAACGACGGTTTGAAAGCAAGCATACAATATTATAATGATGTGTATGCAAAGGTACAATGTAAAAGACAATGGAATTATCTGAACTAGGAGATGTACTTTGTAAAGGAATGAATATTATATATGCCTGGATATTTTACTAATATATTCAAGAACATAAACGGTATAAACGATATGCAAACATAGGATCTTTAAAGCTATCTTATGAGCGTTTTGTTATCAAACGTTCTCAATATATGTAGTAACGATTTTTGAATCTATCATATATTTATGACAACTAAATATTAAATAAATAATACGTTCTATCAATAATCCTTGTACAAAGCCCAGCCATCAAAATAGGTCTGCTGATATAAACTAGCACTACAGGGAAAGAAGCCTTGGCTTACATTGAATGCCAACAATTAGGACTTTGAAGGTTCTAACTATGCACGCACAGCGACACTATGCAAATGTCTGGACATGAGGTTATCCAATTGTCTGAACATGAGGCTATGTTAATGTCTGGACACGAGGCTTTGCTAATGTCTGGACATGAGGCTATGCTAATGTCTGGACACGAGGCTACGCTAATGTCTGGACATGAGGCTATGCTAATGTCTGGACACGAGGCTATGCTAATGTCTGGACACGAGGCTATGCTAATGTCTGGACATGAGGCTATGCTAATGTCTGGACACGAGGCTATGCTAATGTCTGTTGATAAGTTAGTGGCCTTCACCTTTGACATCTACCCAGATGCATTTTGATGTGCATGAGTGTCCAGAATCGCGAACCTCCTTATAATAAAGATAATAGTATCGGGTGTATTTGCAGCCAGTAGGTACCAATTGTGTTGAGTAATGAGGCTGATCAACGTGGTCGAGGCGCCACCTCGTCCTTGAGCAAGGGACCCCCGTTTTTCGTCCTCCCGGAAGACGATTTATGGCACATTACCTAGAGTTTCACTTTTCACTTCTGGCCCATTTCTGTGCGTAAAACAATTTGTTTAGTTTAACACATTAGACTACTCTGCCAAACCCTTGTTTCTGAACGCCATCAGTTATCTATACTTCGTCGTTCTAATGGAATAACAAGAGAAGACAAATGCATCAATATTTCTCATCTTTAATTCAAAATAATCTGGAAAAGTCGGCAATCAAAAGTGGAAGATATGTCTACATAAAATAATAATCATCAAGCCTTATCCAATGACAATGGTATTTACTTCATATCCATGCCCGACATGGGCTTACCTACATATATATATGCTATATAATAATATATATAATTTACATAATAATATATATATATAACCGCGTGTGTGATATATTTTAAAAATCCAAAGTATTGGATAAATATCCCTTTCCATACTTCTGGACCCGATACAGATATTACTACATGTCAAGAAGTGTGAGGTGGAGCATTGTTAGGGCTCCACAAAAATAAACAATTTAAACTTACCCTTTGTTGTAGCCACTGGCAAGGAGGCCTTTTTAGTGTCTTTCAGTCAAACCAATAGAATGAAATAAAACTTACCTGTAAATTGCCATTGGACTGAACCAATGGATTAAATATGATTCTGTCACTGAGAATCCTAGCTTCATCAAAGTTATACTTATCCTTAAGTCCAAGTAACGCTACAGTAATTTGATTATATGGATGATATAATCAATTTTCGTCTATTTAAAAAAAACATTGAACCATACTGTAAATCTACAGCAAAATGAATAATCCTACGGTGTAAATTCCAAAATAATATCAATTGGAAAAAATGATGCTAATGTTGTAGAATGCCAAAGTCAAAGATGTGAAAGTACAAAAATAATAAAGTTCTGCACCACACTCGTTGTGTGTTTCATAATTTTTAACCCTCCTGTACTTCATTGCCAGAGGATGAAATCCATATGATATAATCACGTCAACTTGGCCTAAGTATGAATGGGCACTAATTTAGACAGGGTAACTTACAACTAGTATATAGCTAGCACAGGAAATATTGATCATTGAAAGAATGGTGTAGGGAATAATAGTACCGGTAGCTTCTGCTCCCACTGGGTCAGTTAGTCCTCACTCTCAGTGAGTACTGCTTGAGTCGACTTTTGGGACTTTGAGAGAAGAGATGCAGTTCCACTCTTATCCATGTAACTTGGAGTGACCTTTAGGTCTTGTTACAATTGAGTAAAAAGTGCCTTTTCTACCATACACTACAATTGTATACGTATGTAACATTGCTTCCAGTGGTAGACTAGTCTGTTTATCCTTGATCTGTCTTGGTTCAATATGATAAGTGTGTTGAAGTTTGTAACCTCCAATCATTCATTTGATTCATAGGTTTTCCATGGATCCTCCCCTACTTACAATTCTGAACTTCCTGGTAAATTAGCTATCATAGTTGACATAGTTATCCGACGTAGAATCCGGCTTATTACCTTCGGTGGGGAGGTAATGATTTTCACACCTTTAGCCTGTGGTTGGTTGTAGACAGTATGATTTGACAGTTGATGATTGATCTTTATATCGTTGATATGTGGGTTGGTGTCAGTAAAATGAAAGGCATGTTTGATCAAGGGCCCCCTGGCACTCTACTGTGGTACTGCAGCTGAACTTCACATTTTGTGTTCATTCTTTGGTCCTGTTTGTCAGATAGCTATTGGTCCCAGAAGAAGTAGAGTTGTCTGGGGGGGAATGTACGAGCTTTTTTCAGACTTTGTGAACAGATTAGTCAAGAAAGGAGGAATATATTTTCATAATCATTGGCCAACAGATCAGTGAGCATGGGCCATGATTAACACAAATATGCAAATCAAGACTCTTCGTCTCCAAATTTGAGGTATATGTAGCACCTTTTTCTCCCCATGGGTCTTCATGTTTGAAGTTTTTCAGAGATATCCTTGGCTATTGACATTGACGCAGGGTGCATCTTCAATGACTTGACACAATTTTGCTGTCTTGACAACTATTCCAGTCACCTTGAACAATGATACTGTATTTTCATGTAGCTAAAGCAGCAGAAAACACTTTGTTAGGAGACTATGCTGCCTACAAAAAATATGGTCAATTTGCCTCGAGTGCATCAAACAACTATCAATGCAAGCAGGCTGAATTATTTGTTGAGATTTGCTATGTGGTTGGGACCCTTTTCTTGATACTGTAGCACAATTTCCTAATAAGGTATCTCATATCCTGGACATGTTATGGTTCTGACTTTGGCGTACAGGATAGGAAGTCAACTTAGATCCTTTGTAGCTTTCCTTGGACCTATAAGAGTTTCAGTCCGAAATGTTGGATCAGAAGGAAGGAATTTTCGTTTGGGGTGGATAGTTGGTATTGTTTTGCATTCTGGATGAATGTACATCCATGACGAGTATCTTTCATGCTGCAATCATGGCTGAAACATATACTGATATGTGGGGGGGGGTCTTCGACAATGCCAGTTACATAGCCCCAGGTTTGAAGGAAAGTGTTGCTTGTTTGCCATTGTATTCTCTGTCTTTAACCGGTGAGGTTGTAACTGAAAACCAAACCTGATACCAGTACTGGTATACCTCTTGTAGGAATGTGTTGATTCGGTCAGGGCCTCTTGATCTCATCCTGGTATTTCAAGTTGTTGCAAAGTGCAAGTGTTGTGTCCAGGCCTTGTTCAGTTCCAACGACGATTCTTCTTGTGCATGTATATGATCGTGATATGTGACCAACTAGCATAAATACATCGCAGAGAATGATGTTTCTTCACCACATAATGAAGCCTTGTGAAGTATCGAACCATACAAATTAAGGGTTGTTTGCAGTTTGTCCAATGTGGCTGCATGCTCTCATTTTGCATTTCCATGTTTCGAAGGTGGCTGAGGCTATAGAATGAGTCTATATGAATTGAAGGTAGGGCAGAATTGACAAGTATTTGACTTTTGAGGATAAAATTCAGGTTTGTTTATAGCTTGTTACACCCATAGCCACAGTCCAGGCATAGGAGAAATGCTACATTTGAATTTGCCTTTGAGAGGTGTTGATTGAAAATGAATTTGATTTTTTTAACAATGAGGCATTCAGACTTTTTTTTCTGAAAAATGCAAGTACTTTTCTTAATTGCCACATTTGTAAATTCTTTGGTAACACAGTTCTGTTAATGATTGAGCCCATACTCCATTCTGGGTTGAGCTACCCTGCAGACATTTTATCAAGAGATGTAAGAGTATTCATAAGGTAGAAAACCATATGTAGGTATACGAGGTCTAGGTGCATGACCTCACACTGTTTCTCTTACAGTATTTCTTTGTGACACTTCTTACTTGGTCCAGGAATGTGCCTGTTTCCTTTTCTTGACGTCATGACATAGACTGCATTAAATGAAAAGTGTCCATGTTTATGGTCTCAAAGATTTTATGTATCATCCACCAAAAAGGAAAATGTTTTATTTACTTACACTGGTGCTTAATAATAGAAATGGGTGGTGTTTTTCCAAATTTGAATTGTCCCAACCACAAAAGGCGACATGAATGTTAGCTTGAAGGTTCATCGTTGTTCGTAGAATTCATTTGTTCTGACTCGAATCTCTGCAATCTGTGTAGAGTCTAGAGATACAGCAAAGATGCGCTTCATTTATTCCTTGAAGAATATTGTTGTGCAGTTGATTAAGTTCTCTTCTTCGTACTGCTTCATACAGATATTAACTGTTAAATTGACATTGCATAAAGAGAACTTCTGTCTGGATTTCAAGTGCACGACTGAAGGTACAACATTTGCCACAATCTTCAACAAGTTTCACTGTATTGTTACCTTCTGACTGTGACATGTCGTTGTATCTGCTTGGTTGGCTCTTCTGAAAGGCTTCGTTCATTGGTGTGATGCAGCTATGTACATGGAAGTTTTAGGTCAACACAAGTGGCATCAGACTTTGCATGGTGTTAAGTATCTTGTCTCGCACACCGCAGCAGACTAGGTACTGCCAGAATCCGGATCCATAGTTGACAACAAAAATGTTTTGTAGCAAGCCTCAATTTTCAGAAGTATGGTTTATTACTTTGGTACACAGATTAACAGAACTACATTTTTCCTACAACATTTGATAATAAAATGAAAGGCTAATGCGTAAAACAATAAAGAGCCTACATATGGCAGGGTAGTTGACAACAGAACCTGCAAAATATTTTGTGAAACTTTTTCCTCTACTTTTCATTTTGTCTCAATGGTTATAGGATTGGCATGTCTTTGTAACCAACAGTTGGACAACATCTAAATGGCAGTATACAAAGTATGAACAGTTGAGATGAATTTTTCATTCATAAGTTTCATTGTATTAAAAAACTGACTGCACTTTTCATGAAGTGTCAATACATCTTGTAGTTGAATAACACTTATTCACTGCAATATTTGTAAGGTGGATGAGTTGAAACAATTTTCTTAACAAACTTGCAGATTTCTTGGCTTACGTCGTCATTGGTTAAGCAAGTTTTGATCATTTCTCTAATTCAGTCGTTCCCCTTCTGCAGTCATTCCATGTTGCAGTCTTTGCCCGGGTTACATGATGATTTTGGAAGTTTATTCTAGTTTCACATTGATCTAAAAAAAGAGATTCCAGGTGCCACTGACCAAGACTTCAAAGCTATAAAAGGGAAAAGTACTGCTTTGAGAACAATATGTTTCGTTCTTTGACTTTTCCTAGTTTCGAGAAAGAAACTTGTAGTTTAAATGATGGTTGCTCTAACGACGGTCATAACCGCGGCTGCCACCGCCCCCATATCCGCCACGTTCTGGCCGCCCGCCTCCGCGGGCTCCGTAGCTCGAAGGGTACGCATCTCGTCCTCCTGCCCGCTCCGGTCTGCCGGCACTGCGGCGTTCCTCGTATCCGGGGCCGGCCGAGCGGGAGCTCCCGTACGTATCGTAACTATCCCCGTACCCGCGGGCACTGCTGCTCGAATAGCTTGGCGGCGGGGCGCGTGAGGGTGGTCCGCGTGTGCTGCCTGTAGGTTTTAACAAGTTTACATTCATTTGGGTTAAGAAGGGAAGGGCAAAGACAATGAGCTTGACTGATACTTTCATACCTCGCCAGCTTCAAGATGTGGTTCTGCCTTAACTCTTGATGTGATCTGCGTAAGGGTAAGGCACCCACAGAGGTTGGTAGTACGAATGGTTAAACCGGCATCCCTCATGTGCAACAACATAACAAGTTTGAGTTTGGAACAAAGTTCTTGTTGTTGTTTTTATAGCAAGTTTGGGCTGTTCTTGTTTTCTTTTTGCAATGTACACAAAAATATGTTCAAACTTTCAGAATATTGCACAAATGCAGGCTTCTTTTACTCAATATTAGTTTGTAAATGGTTGGCATCTCTGGTGGCTTGAGGCTGTTTGGTTTTGTAGTTCCAGTTATTTTTCACATGTAGGGAGGGACTTCCAACAACTTTTTGATGAGGGATGATAGGTTGAACCGGGAGCATGGTGTCAATCTTGAGTTACTGACAATCGAGCATGATCAATAGACTAACGGCTAAAGCAAGGTAAAACCTTGTATATGTCTGCAACATGATCTGAATTCATGGACTGCACAGAGAGGGGATAAACATGATGGAAACATGCAGAGCAAAGAGAGCTGAGTACTTTTGTGAAGACAGAGGATGTTCGTTTGGTATGTGGAGGAGGTGCTAATTGTTAGCCAGTGGAGTGCAACTTCACAAATGATCCATTTTCCTTGACATGTGATAAGATTTCCAGATCGTTCGAATGTATCAGCAAGTTGTCCAGGCGGCATGATTCTCCTAGAAAGATGCTAAAAGGGAACTTCAATGGTTAGTAGTGGTGACAACAGGGCCTTGTTGCTATGTTTCTTTCAATTGTCATGTTTCAACGTCCAGTGGACATATTACATGTGTCTTCATCTGGAAGGAGTATAAAGCTGAAAGTCATCATTTAGACAATGTAACAACACAGGCTCTGGGGATCGGGTACTCTTTGTGAGCTTAGAGCTCTTTGACAATGGTCTTGGTAATGGTTGATTCAAGCAAGCTTGTTTTTCTTAAGTCCTGGAGCGGTTAGGATCTCAAGAGAGGGCCATGACTCGGCATGAGCGTGTGAGTGCGAAAGACAGGTTACTTCATTCCTTCTTCTTGATTATCTTTTTTCCTCCCGTTTCTTACTGACCTTTGCTTGCCCACACTTTTGCATGTCTTACTTCCTCTTTCCCCCAACAGCCTTGTTCTTGTTCGTGTTGTGCTCTTGTTGGAATAGAACTCTTTGGTACCTTAATGTCAAATACTTTTACACATCTAATTTCCTCTTTCCCCAACCACCATGTTCTTGTTATGTTGTGTTCTTGTTGGAATACAACGCTCTTGTTATCTTACTGTTGAATTCACAATGCCTGTTATATCTATGGATTGATACGATCCTTTCCTTTGCCATCTGGAACACATGGTTGAAGAAATAATCCCTGAGGAAGGTAGCAGAAAGTTGAAACATTAACTTCAAGGTAATTGTCACTAGCTGTGTATATAGATCCTTCATACCCAAGCTTCTGTATTGTTTGCTTCCTGTGATAAGCTTCCACATTGAAAGAATCCCTTAGTGCACTCCTGTATATTTTCTGGCACCAAAAAAAAATCTAGTGCTAGGATATCCCAGTGCTGAAGTTTCTAACTTTCAGCCTGCTAAGGTAGCCATTTGGCACCATGATTTATGTTGATTATGGAGTTAGGAGCAGGAAGAACGTTGATTTCACAGAACTGAAACGACAGTCCTCGTATGACCGACACATTGCTGAATGAAGACAGGCCGCCAACTTGTGCCTGTTCAGAAACCTAAGCTTGACAAATGTCCTGGGAATGCCTGGTTAATAATAAGGATAATACGTGAAAGTAGATGGAGTTGGATTCTTGTGTTACTGTGAGACAGCTTTCCTTGATGCTTGTAACATGCCTTTTCTTTCCTATGACAAGAGAGATGATGCGGCAAACTGTACTTAACAAGTGAAGGAAGTACTGCAGAATTCTCACTTTATGGACACTTTGACTGGAGACACAGATATTAAGTTTGAGAACTTGGACAGGACTGAATGGGTCTTGAATAAAATCTGTGCTGGCTTGTTCCCAAGGTTGCTAGATAATGATTCAAGTGATAGCTATCTCCATTCAACAAGTGAGGGGTACTGCAGAATTCTCACTTCATGGTCACTCTGACTAGAGACACAGGGATTTGAGTTTGAGAACTTGGACAGGACTGAATGAAATCTGTGCAGGCTTGTTCCTGACCTGAAGTAAAGGTTGATAAATAATGGTTCAAGTGATAGCTATCTCCGTAAGACAGACTGCTCCCGAGAATACTGGATCACAACTGTCGAGTCACCATTCAAGGACATGTTTTGTGGGATTAGAGGAAAAATCCAGAAGACTGCAAGACTGCCACATCAGCTTAAGACAGTGTGAAGTATAGACTGGTATCTTGAGATGATCAAGTATTCTGATGAATACTGGCAACTGGTAATTTTCTGTATTACTTCTTCATCAAAGTGCCCAACTCATTTACATGAGAGGGGACATTGTTCAGCTATAGTAGCCGATTTAACTTACGACATGAACCTGGATTCCTGGAGTCTAGTTCTATTGGCTGGCAACTTCTTTACTTTGAATTGTTACTCGCAGAAGTTGTTTGGTACTTCTCACACCCAGCCTTGTGCCGGTTTCCTTTCCTGCAGACATTTTTATGTTTCAGTTTCAATGTGACAGAAAACAGTATGCTTTGAGTGCTTCCTTTTCTCCTCTGTCTCTGAGATGATGGTACGTGTAGATGACATATTTGACACGATTTGAAGCTTTACTTGATCTGGACTTGAACTCTTTGAGAAGGAACGATTTCACACAAGCTTCCTGTTTCAGAATCTCAAGACTTCTGCAAAGCTTGACCAAGAATGTTGCCTAGTCTTAAAGGAATATCTTGAAAAAAAACTTGTCACCCTTCTGTCAAACATGTAATGGGGTGCCATGTTAAAATGTTATTCCACACCGAGTACTTAGAAAGAATCTTCTAGATTTTACAGTCAAAACAAGTGACACACCACAATACAGCATACAATAAATAGAAGTACAAGAGGAACACAACAGACATGCATTAGTTAATATAAGTGAGGAAAATTTTAAAAGAGAGAAGCATAAAGTCCAAGCAGAAGAGTTGGAAAATGAATTGAGAAGACACGCCCCAAGAGACAAGAAATGGAAGAGTTAATCAGGGTTAAAGAGAACAAAAAAATGCTATTTACCACCAGAGTAGCTGTCATAACGGGCACTGTCTGTAACAAAGAGAGGGTAGTGTATGAGCCACAGACACATAGGACCTGCCATAAGGGCTAAGACCTATGATTTAACACTCACAGACAAGATACTCTACCCATGCTATCATGAGTGTAGCAGTTAGTAGTTACTGTCCTCAACAAATACATGTAAAGATGTTTGATGTTGAGTAGTAGTAGTTTTAGGGTTATTGTACAATGAACATGTAGTTGACATTAGGAGAAACTATGTGTTACTTGTAGGGACAGCAACTTTTAAAATGGTGGATAAGTGTTTATGTTGGACACAGACAGAAAATGACTGTGTAAAACAATCATCGAATCAAGAGATCTTCAAAGACAAAGGACTTCTTGCTCAAAGTAACTATTCTAAGGCAGCGAAGTAACAGGAATGTTGGAATACTTACCAGGGTAACTGTCGGCATACGAGTCACGTGCATAGCCAGGCTCCCGCTCGGGTGGCGGGTAGTCTCGGCTCGCTGCGTAGGAATCCCGGGAGGAGTACCCTCGGGTGCTGTCGCCATAGTCGCGCCCTGCCGTTGGGGGGTAGTCCCGGGAGGAGGGTGGTCCGTAGTCACGTGGCGGATAGTCACGGCTTGCGCTACTGTAGCTGTCGCGAGTCGTGCTGTAGCTGTCGCGTCCTCCGTACTCTGGGGCTCGGGAGGCGCCATAGGTGTCTCGTGTGCTGCCGTAGTCTCTGCCACCATACCTGAAGTTGTAAAGGCACAAGGAAGAGTTGCCATAGAATAAAGTTAGCAAAATTTGGCTGACTCAGACAAAATCAAATTCATAAATCTTTGTTAAAGCCAATCTTTTAAAAGACATACATATCTAGAGAGAGTAAAAACATTACAACACAGTCTATGTTTGGAAAAGCTTGGATAGCACAAAATGATGACTTTGCAGTCAGAGCTGGGATAGATGCTCAAGGACTCACCCTTGCACACCAGCTGAAATCAAACGCCTCGAGTTAACAAAACATCTCAGACAACCAGAACTTACCCAGAATCCCTTGGCGGTACCTCTCTCTCCCTGGGAGGGCCGTAGTCCCTGTTGAGCAAAACACCAAAATCTGATCACGACAACTCAAATAGATATACAAAGCTTCCCCAAGCAGCCGTACCAACTTCAAGGCGGTATTTTCATCTGGGACTTCCAACAAGCTTCGGACGACCAAAGTCCAACACTTATAAAGAATAGCATTCAATATTAAGTGGCTTACCATCCAGGCAGAAGAAACACCGCACAATAATAGCAGAGAAAGACAAACATTCACCACTATATAATATAGTATGTCACTTGAGTAAAGCACAATTAAGACAAATGTCCCGCCGCTGGGTGCCAGAAGTGGTGCGCACATTCATCCCTTTCCCTGCAATCCTTTCTCTGGGAAGGCAAGGATGTGGGGCGGCGACGGACTGTGAAACGGTTTACAAGAAAGAAAAGAGACCGAGAATAACAACACCCAACGGGATTACTCACGCCCGAGATGGACCTCGCTCACGGAGCGGAGGATAGTCTCGCTGTGGAGGTAACCTCTCCCTCACCGGTGGATCCCTCAAGAAGTCACGGTCATAGTCCCTGCTATATGCAGAAATATTGCAGCGTTAGCGAATGGAAACCTAAAATCAGGGTTGGACAAGTTTTCTAAAATTCACTTGTCCTATTGTCCAAAAATGTCCTCGCCTGAACGAACTTTTCACTTGCCCAAAAGTTAAATTATATTTTTCTGTGGATTTTCATTTCCAGCAATGGAATTCTTTTATCATTGGCTCTATTTCTCTGTGTTGACCAATGCTTGATGCCATGAAGGTAAAATCTCGCTCATGGATAAGTAGGGATGGACATGATCGGCACTTTCACTTGCCCTGGACAATCGGGTTAATGGACTTGTCCAACCCTGCCTAAAACACTAACGACTAAGTGATATGGGCAGAAGGGAAGAGCTGCCCACCTGTCACGTGGTGGAGGGTAGTCCCGTGATGGGTAGTCGTCGTAGCTGCTGCGTGGGGGCGGGCCGCGGCTGGACGGCGGTGGGCCACGGTCTGGGCCTCTAGAGAGCGGGGGTGGGCCTCGCGACGGGGGAGGGCCTCGGTCCGAGTCAAACCTGCCAGATTTTGGAGGGGGACCTCCCATACGGTCGGGTGGCCCACGCTTCGCACCCCGTCCACCTCTCCCTCCTCCAAAGCCTGGGGATTTGAGATGACAGCAAAAAGAAGCAGTGAAGTTAGGAAATGAACACATCAAACAATGAGTACTGAACAGTGCATCTTTGCATACAATAATGTTAATAATGTTTTTTTACAGAAGCTTCCTAATCAAATCAGTGACTCAATTGTATAACATGAACAACAAACAGCAAATGCCTTCTGCCATCATAATGGTGCCAGTTCTACAGCAGTTTCTACAATGTCCATTCCTATTGAAACAAAGGTCAGTTATAGTATCTCTCAAGGCTGCCCAATTGCAGTAACTTTAATAATTTGACAGCGAAAGAACATTACTATACCTCCATCAAGTCGGTCGTACCCCCCAGACCGGCTCCCGTTGTAGTCTGCCCCACCGTAATCCGACCGGCCGCCACGGTCCAACCGAGAGCCTCCTCTGCCACCACGGGACATCCCTCCGCGTCCACGAGATGGCGGGCCACCACCGCGCCCTCCTCTGGGGTCGCGAGCACCCTTTCCTCCCCTGCCCCCTCGGGATGGGGGAGGGCCTCGCCCAGGGGGTCCTCTGAGAGGAGGGCCCCGACCAGGGGGACCTCGACTCGGGGGGCCCCGACCTGGGGGGCCACGGCTGGGGCCTTTCTCCCCTGGCGCGTGAGCTGGCTTTGTGGCACGGTCCACTTTGATAACTTTCCCAGCAATGTCCTGCACATGAACAAATATACAAATGCATCCGAATCAATGATAATTCTCATGACTAGAATTATAGTAGAACTATAATTAAAGTAGAAATATAACAATGAACATCATCAGATGAAAATGTTATTCACTTATTGATATATCAACAACATTCTTCTTCTAATTTCAACAATCATTTTTTTTGTTTCTATGTTTGGACCACTTAAAGTTACATTTTTTTAAATTCTATGTACCTTAGATTATGACTGTTTCCTTGACAATATGACTGTACAAAAGTGAATGCTTTATTGACTTTTCCAATAGATGATGATCACCATTTAGAAAACATTTTATGATCACACATACCTGACCGTTCATCTCTTTGACTGCTACTTCTGCGTCTCTGGGGTTTTCGAATGTGATGAAACCAAATCCTCTGGATCTTGCAGTAATCTTATCTTTCATCAACAGAACTGCAAGAAAAGACAAAATAATTAAGCAAATGTCAACATGCCAAAACAAAACAATAACCTCTGTATAATTGGACTCTACTTGGTATACAAAGTAAGCTACCTTAGGATTTAAGATTTGGGATAGTTATGTTTTATTGAACACCCTTCCACTAGCCACATACTTCTGACAGAGGTTTCTAATGTGGCACCATTTGCACCACAATGTTGTAAATGCTTTTGTTACAAATACCAACAGCTGTTGATGCACTCCAACATGGCTGCCAGTGGGATTCATATCATAATCCTTATGACATTAAAGTTTTCTTTGTTTGTCTGTATTGCTTTTGTTTGTTTATCTGTTTATTTATATCTTGTTTATTTCAACTTTGGTACACCTTAAACCTCACAGAATTTCTTTAAATGTTGTGAATAACAAACTTGCTTATAGATGTGTGTTGTAATGAGTGATGATGTTGTTTGTTGCCTGTTGGAAAATGAGGTTGCAGCTCTGCACACGCCCACCTAAGGAAGCAGTATCTGTTATAGACTTCACGCTCAAATATCTTCCTTTCAGAAAATACAGAGTAGAAAGAAAACGTCCAGCATATGAAATGCAATGATCTACACCTTTCCCCCTGCCTGTCTGTAAACAGACGTGCATGCAGCCAACATAATCATTGACAGCACCTTTCATAGTCATACACAATATTTGACAAGCTAAAAAGCAGGTTCGACTGTTGCATGCTTACTACTGCTTGCTTCAGCGAGCAGTGCTAAAGTTGAAAAAGAATTTACAACATAGCAAAAGAATCTACAACTCATTGCCAAAGAAACTACAACTAACATTGCGAAAGTCTGCTGCTGCCAGAAGCATCTACAACTTTTGGGGCTCTAGTTGAAAAGCGGTGCATTGTCAATGAGCGGAATAGTGGGCCACCCTGGCTAAAAATAAAACAAGAAATAAACACCAAGAAGTGAACAATACTACCTTCAACGATCTTGCCGTACTTGTTGAACAGTTTCTCTAAGGTTGTCTCGTTTGTTTCCAGGTTCAGTCCAGCCACAAAAATCTTGCCTGGTGTGTCTGCTTCTGGCATTATGAAGAACAACCTGGCGAGTGAAGACAGACACATACTTATGCCGATGTATCCAATATCCAATAACCCTCAATCATTGCTCAAATACCCGCTTGTGCACTTGCAAATGCAATCACATTTTTCTTGGCACAACTTAATTCTAAATCCTCAAGTAGTGTTAAAAAACTGTTGTGGATAGAAAAGGTGTAGCAATTTAGAGATGCAAAATGAAAACATTATTTGACAGAAATAAGAATTAAACCATTATGATGATGACATGCAACCATTCTCGAATTGGTCAATTTGCTAATTACCATGCTATCATTGATTGAACTGCTAATTATGATGGACAGTCTTTTGTTTGCCACATTGACCTCAGTTTAAATTAGATCTATCATGGCCACTGCGTAAGAAAGGTGCATAATTGGACCTGGTCTCAGGCGCTGCACCTTCTGAACATGTGACACATATTTATGATAAACTTGATGTTTCTTACTCTTACTAGTCTAAGAGTTCTTTTCAAAATCTTTGTTGACTCTGTCACTGTGTAGCTGGATAAAGCTTTTCAATTGCTCATCTTAGTGTTCATCTCAACACACAAGCCCTCTAATACTGAGGTCAAAGATTATCCAAGGACAAGGTTATCCAAGGACACCAGTAGCTTGGATGTTAAAATAATAAAAATTCTAGTGCAAATTGTATCAATATAACAGCCTTGGATTATGCACCAGTAGCTTGGATGCTAGACTGTTTCCAGAGCCTTGGTCTAACTCTGTGGTGCCTATTCTGTAACTTTATTTGTGGCATTTTGGCCCTAGAGCCGGGAAGTTTACTTGGGGCTTGAAAAAGTCTGGCATCCAGGCTAAATGCACCCTTGTGCCCCACGTGATTCGAAACGAATCAAACGTGTGACAAGTCATTCAAAACAGATATTTTATCCAACGCCTGCAAAGCTTATGTGTACCACCGAAAGACGGTTATACCGGGTGATCATTACAGAAACACATATAGAGCCCAAAAAGTCTAATATAATATCCAACACGGTGTAAAAAGTGCTCAATTTTGCTTGCAAATCCAGGAACACCCCCTCGGACGACGCCGTCTTCCTAACCCAAGCGCGCGCGTGGTGGACAAAGCGCCGTTTTTCACCACAAAGTAAACGGATATTTACGCACGAAATCAAACAGAACTAACAACTTTTTCGCACAGAAAATTGTCTTGCATCTCTGAGAGAGAGAACTACGTACTCACCCTACGTCTAACCACCGTCACCAGTCGACAAGTCTTCGGGGAACGTCTCCGGTTTTTTCTTCAGTCGCCTCCTCGAGAAAGAAAATGGACGCCAGACCCTAATTAACGCCGCAATGCTTTCTGGGATAGAATGTCTGGGTCAAGTCTTGATGACCCGCTTTTGTAGCAATATTTCCGCTTGACTGACTGATGAGTCTGTTAAAGCGCGTCCTCAAATTTTACGTCAACTTCAAGTTGGTTGGAATTTCTGACAAAAACTGCTGTGTGAAAAAAAGCATTGAATAAAACCATCATGTGAAAAATCAATGCGCTATTGCATGTAACGTTAACGCAATGTTTACGGTTTACAGTGCGATTTGTCTGATCAAGGAGGTTGAAACCTCCTTGGTCTGATAAAACGAGTCTTTAAATTTACTAAGTTGGTTGGAATTTCTGACAATAAACTGTGCTGCGTGATATAAGAGATAAAGCATTAAATAAAAACAACGTATGAACTAGAAGACGCGTTTGTAGTAGTTTGTTTTCATTGTGTTATGTCAAGGCGGCCTATATAAATCTCCTTGATTATTTTGAGAGTTCACTTTCATTTTTTGTTCGTAAAAGCTTGTGTTACAAAAGACGGAAGAAAATGGGTGAAAGAATGCTTGCGTCTACGTTTTTATTCTGAATCAAGGACAATGTAAGGGCTTACTTTTTTCCTGCATTTTGGGAATAGCAGGATTGTAACGTTTTTTCACTACAGTACAGGGCTCTAGCCAGTGTCCGTTTTTCCGTGGATTACAGAAAATGCCAAAATGTTTTCCTCCTTTCAATATTCCCGTGATCTGGCATACTAGTACAAAATGCATCTGCTAAACTTTCGGAGCTGCTGTTACCATTACTATCGCCAGAGGTCGTTCGTGTTTGGTCCAAACCAAATGTACATGTGGCCGACTATTCGTTGCCTTCGATTCACACCATTCACTTTCATTAGTACACCAACGAACGAGAAAGCGCGCGACTCGGAGCGTGGAGCGGCAAAGCTGCCCTGAACATCCGGTAACCGGCTCTCCACCGACATTAGGTGAGTTTGTATGTGAATCTGTGCGTCAAAGAGGTTAGGGAAAGCCTTGGTGAAATGATAACTTTGTTGAGATCCCGGGATTCGGGAGAAATATACCCGTGGGAGGATCGAATCGATGGCGTCTCTACATGTAAGTCATGCATAACGATTGTCCTCCTGACCTGCAGTATGTAATATGCATGTAATTGGTGAACATACCATGTTCTTTTCCAGATTATCCCCTCCAAATATATATATTCAACGTTATTTAGTTGGCCAGTAAATATCTACTCCATGATGTTCAACTTGACTGTCTCTTGCTGGGCATATTCCTTGAACTTGAATAGTTGATATAAACTGTTCAGTGTTAGAATACTATCCAGATCTGCCAGTGTTGCTCAGCCTTCATGGAGTCTAGTGGAGGCTATGACAAACTCCCCACTACGAAATGATTGCTCAGTTGATGCTTTCAATCATTATATTTAGCCAACAAATTGCTGTCAACCCATACGCGAGTTGCCGGTTCGCCGGCGCCATTTTTAGCTGTACAGAACAGATTGTACATTATTTAATAACCAGTTTAGAGTTTATATTTTTGTCACTGGGATAACATTAACGTTATTGGCCAATTAGAAAGATTCTCACAACCTGTGCAGCGCTATAACCTACTAGAGGCTACAGCTAGTTAGCATTGCTGCTGTCATATTTCCTCTTTCTTGATAACTTTGTTAATACCATTCAACAAAACTTAAGCAGTGAAGAAGAATAACATTGCAATATTGCACATGTTGTTTAGTTTAGTTTATTTATTTAGCCAGGAAGGTACTAAGTATATACATGGCCTACTGGCTGTGTTCAATGCCTCCTGGGGGGCCAGGGAGACCCCAACGTTAAAATAAACATATCATTATAACAACTAATCAAAAAGAAATCAAATGTCAAGCTTAAATAACTACGAAAGTCGTCAACTATTTACAATAGAAACAACTCAAGATAACTTAATATGATGATAGTAATAATAACAATAATAACACATTTAGGCAGTGGATCAACTTAAAATCAAAGTAACGAAGAGTGGAATTTGCATATCAATGTGTCGCTGGTCGGGCAGTTGTTGAATGGTGTACATTGTAATACACAGTTGTTTTAATCCTCCAGAAGCTTTCATCAATCCTAGATCTAATCCAGGTTGAAGATGGCCTGTCTCACCTGCCAGTTAACTGTTTATGTGATGCAGTGAGGAAGATGATGTTTGAGCAAAGAGACCTTCACTTGAGTCCCTTTAGGAAATGGATTAAATTTTGTTGCCCACAAGCCATGACCACTACCCCTCAGCCAATCAGAGCCCTTCAATTACATGTACTATGAAAAAAAGTGTGGTACTATGAAAAAAGTGTGGTACTGTAAACTCATTGGCACAAAACAAAAGCACACCTTTTTTATAGCACCACACTTTGTCTGCATCACTGGTCGGCTCACGCCAGTGGTAGGATGAAAACACCATGAAGCGGCAGGACGTCCCCCAACCAAACGGACGTAAAAAAAAATTCAATATTCATAACATCTTTGTTTTTTAAAAAGTCTGATGAGCACTCTCTTCAATGAACAGTCATGCAAAATGATCCGAGTGACCCAGCCACATGCAGTTTTGCAGTGCTGTACATGTGGGTGACCTTGTGTCAATGGTCACATGCAGTTCAAGGTCCATCATTGGTTGTTTGAGTTTGAGAGGTCGTTGAACTTTGTGTGACTCAGCAGTACCTGCAGTTGCACCAATAAGGCCATGTCTATTTGGTTATCCTTGATTATATGGATGACATCCTCTGGGAACCCCAAAACTGATGTGAGGGTGAGAATAAAAAAAAGTTTGGCCCCCCAAATTAAAATACTAATCATACTTATGATGTCTTATCATGTTGACAGACACAATGCTCCCCAAAACATAACCTTCTTGGCAAAGGTAATGAAGTCACAACTGACAAACCTACAGCCAATAGGTCTCAATGAAATAAACCCTTGCTGCCGACCTTCTCCAGTTTTAGCCAAATAAAACAGTTGAATTGTATGGTTCACTCTATCAATTACAGAGAGTCATTAATTATACTGCTTGTGTTTGTACCAGGTCCATTATGTTGTCAAACAGTGTAAACACTGAAACAAAGAAGTTCTACAGTGGTGTCAATTACACCTTAAGATTCAGGTCTTGTTAAGCCTTGGTTAAAGGATTGACCTCTCAATTCTCTATTCGTTATCAATTAATGTGTTTTATCCTTATGCAGGCCTAGTCTTTTGCAATTAGAAGATGTTACAATTATAACATGTTATGTTTTGACAATGTACTCCTGTAATACTAGTAGGGATAAAAGGTTTTGTTGTTTCCTGTCCTTGGAAAATCATTGTATATTTGTTTAAAAGGACCACATTAAAATTTCATAAGGACAAATTGTTTCTTTTGCAGGTGCTAGACTCTGCAACAACAGCACTGAGCATTGAGCAGCACTGAGACTTCGTCCTTTTTCTGTGTCGTTATTCCAAGAAGAACCAAAACAATGGGTTACAGTGTTCGGACTGTTCTGGACTGGGCGTACGGCGGGGTGGACCACAGCATACCCGGGAACGGCGGACAGGAATGTTCCGATTTCATCGGAGGGACGCAGCGGATTGTCGAGACCGTTTTCTTCATGGTGCTCGGATCGGGGCTGCTGTATTTTGGGTACAAGAGCATAGCGCGGGATCCGGGATTGCCGTCCAAGTACGACAGGACAGACCCCACGATAAAGCGCGTGCTGTTGGTCATGTTGTGCATGACGTTTGGAATCGAAACGGGGTTCAAGTTCGCCAGTGGAGAGGTCATCTACCTGCTGAACCCATGCCATCTTGTCACGATGGTGCAGGTAAGGTGTACTGTATACTAGTTGAGTAAATTTGTATTACTGTTCTCAGGGGTTGAAATACTGGATGCAGCCAAAATTGGAAGTGCACCAGTACACCAATAGATATTTGTGTAAAGGTGCTATTGTCTAGTATTATACAACACACTTTTGAAATGTGTTTGACAAAAAATTATAATATTTCTTGAAGTACCTCTTTAAACTTTTTAAATTAGTGACACCATTTCACATTCAAGCTCTGAAGTGAGCAGTGCATTATTTTTGCCTGCATTTTTCTGTTATAAAATGCATTGCTTAGTATATCTGAGTGTAGGTGCACCCAAAAATGAATTTTAAACCCTGGTTCTGGAAGCTGTACAGTACATGTCTGCAGCATTAGTCAACTCAGTGGTCATAAAAGTTAGTCTCACCTGAGACAAGAGACAAATTACACTGGAAACACCCAGCAAGGCAGACAGTTTATTATAATGTTATACATTGTCCCAGAAGTTGCAAGGACATCGAGGCATGATTTTAGACCTTGTCCACATTAAATGTCAAGGTAGCATCATAATCAGGTAGAAGTATAAAGGTCCAAAATCTTAAGACTAATTGAGAAGATCTAGACTAAATTAAATTTACCAATTCCTTATTAAAAAAAGTAGCAGTTACTTTTTACAGCTAACAATCAATATACAATGTATCTCTAATGGCAATGTCAAACAAAACAGCTTTCTTCCCCTTTGTATTTTGTACTTTGTATTTTGTATCTCTATTTACAAATGTCACAATTTCACCCCCTTTTCCTCTCAGATATACCTGCTTGCTGCTCCGCCCAGTCAGTCCTCTACTGTTGTGTTCAGGTATGCATTATTTATCAATACACCACTTCACAGAATACAATTTACAATAATTGCTACATCATTACATGACTGCATTTCAGTTCATTTAATGTTGGCACATTTTTCATTGAAATGGTGGAATGGTTGTTGGCATTTATTGACAGGTCAAATTGATGTGCAAAGTTTAGAAAATTAGTCCAAATGCGTGACCCTGAGCATAAGGAATGTGTGAGGGGTATTATATAATATAAAGGAGGATATTCAAGACTGTGGCGTTGAGCTGTGGCGACGGTAAAGGCAGTGCAACTTGCCGAAATGAAGGCCTCAAACCTACGATCTACCAAATGCAAAGGATAACCCTGTGTTTGTATGTTGTATTTCAGACTGGGTATGCACTGGGGACATGGTCCTATCCTGGCCCTGCTGTTTCCTGTACTCAACACCAGACTGGTAGGTCAAGGTTTGGACAGTATCATTATGTTTATATCATAACTTGGCTGTGATGATATTTAATATGGGCATTCTGATTGGTCTATATTTTACAGTATCCCCTGGCTTCTAATTACATCACACCCGATTCTCTAAAACAATTTGAATACAATTTGTGTGCGGCACTTTTGCATCGCTGTATCAAATTTCAAAAGGTTGGGCAAAAATGTACAATAAAGGTCTTCATTCATTCATTAATAATCTCTTCTGATTTTACTTAAACTTTGGATCAGGATATTACGTGCGTTTTCCAAAATATTTAAAAAAGAAGATACACTTCATATTCACCTTCTGTTTCGTCTAAATTTCTATTGTTAGAAACATTGTTTTGACTAACATTGTAATGGTACCAACTCTGTTTCAGTTGCCGTTTGAACCAGAGGTGTACTATATTCAACACGTGCTGATCTACTTTGTGGTTCCTCCGTACCTCTTGTGGATGGGAGGTAAGGACGGGTTTTAGTAAGCAATTTCTTATGATCATTCCTGAGATCATGTTTTTGATGCTGTTTGCATGTGTGTATGGTTGGGTGTGATTCAAACCCAGAACCTTTTACGTCCAAAATCAACAACTGTAACCTCTAGACCACCTTGCATGTTTGAAGTAACTGTCATTTTGATGTCACTTACTAACAAGTAAGTGTTTTGACCAGGATAGAAAACATTTCTTTCACAGATTGAGTTGATCACACTAAATTGAGTACATATCATATAGAGGCAGTCATTGGCCAGAACTACAGGTGAAAAGCATGCTCATTGTCTATACTGATATGATGAATATACTGAGATGATATATGATTTCAGGTGCATATACAGTTGAGCGCGTATCGGACCTGAGGTGGTCGATCATATCCCTAGGAATCCAGTACACCTACCACTTTGGACCCTTGCAGTTGTTTGCTTATGTAAGTACAATTTGTAGAGCTTAACAGTTTGGATTTTTCCTTGCCCTCACAATTTTCACTTTTCACTTGATGGAAGATTCCTAAAATCCTTTTTTTAAAGTTCCATTTCGAGTATTGAAACTTGCCATTATATTAATATAAGAAGTGTTTGACGCATACTAGAGTGTTAGACGTATTTTGGGGACATCACCCTAGTGTCATAGGCATAGCATTTAACATGGACCAGTATACAGGTAAGATGCAGGCAGACATCAGAAATACCTACACAATTCCAATTTTACATGCAGTAACCTAGTAAGAAATCCATCCTATTCTAGCTCCAGTTCCCTCAAACAATTTATTGGAGTGGAGGTTTCTCATACAGGCCACCTTTACACCTTATTGTCTACAAAAGACAAAGAAAGAGTATTTTGAATCCTGACATCCTGATGAGTTGTCATAGATAGTCTGATACTTATGACCCCCCTCCTGCAAAAGTGGCGTGTTCCTGACGTCACTGCTGGAGATAAAAAGGGTCATTCTGTGAACCAGGTCGACGGAGATTGACCGAAAATTTAGATGAGTAAGTCGGACTCCCTATAGTTTAATTCAGTGTTGGAAGTAAAGTGTTAGCATTTTTTCTATAATGAGTTGTCATTATGGTGTTGTTTCTGCCCTCTCCAGCTGACCCAAGTGAACCTGAACAACATGCTCTGTCCGGCGATCTCGGACCCGTTCCACGGTCAGTACTGGCGCTGCTGGTCCCTGTTCCACCAGCCTTTCCTGACCTTCTGTCACAACAAGATCTACACCGCCATGGTCATGGGCATCCTCAGCCCGTTCCGCAAACCCTCCAAGGTCAATGGGGACACTGGGAAGTTAGAGTAAGGTGGTGACAAGAAAAAATCTCTGGCTTTATTGACAGTTTGACTGTTTAGGCCATGCTGATTTGATTATATGGATGACATCCTATGGGCACCCCAAAACTTTTGGTAGCGTGCAAAGAAGAAAAACTTGGGCTAAAAAGTTAATCTCCAAGCAGATCTTATGGTAGCATGAGATAGTATCAAAAGCTGGCAGAGAAGTGAGGCTGGTTTAGGAGTGTGTGGCAAAATGCATGGACACCTTTTGGTTGACTACACTAGTCCTTGGCCAGTTTGGTACTACCTATTGGAACAGCCATTGTAGGATCTGCTTGGAGATTACTAAAAAGTTTTTAACATGGATCAGTGCATGGACAATAAGATGTAAAAGACTCATTTTGTGCTATACAGAATTATAAATTAAGGATCGAAAGCAGCATTATTCATTGTCATATTTATTGGCAATTTCTAGACCTAAAATGGACTTCAAGTTCAAAGTGAATTTTGCTCATCTGTGTTTGCTACCAGTAGATTTGCATGCAATGTTGATAGTTATTTTGTGTAATATTTATAAAAGCTTGCTGTAGTGTTAGTAGTGCATGTACCTTGATGTGTTCGAAAAGGTCAAAAGCAGAATAACAAAATATAACTGTCCAACCTATCCGAGCTACCAAGAATTCAAAAGCGTACAACAAAATGCTAAATTAAAAGACAACAAAAAGTGAGAACCATAAGGTGTGTATGAAATATTTTAAAAGACCATTGAGGAGCTGAATTTTGCGAATGAATAGTTCTCTGTAATACAGAAAATTATATAGTTTTTCATATTAAGAATGCGACAAAAAAAAAGAGTATAAAGTTTACTGACAGAAGAAAAGGCTACAAATTATTTTCATACATATGTCAACACATGAAATGTCCCAATGACATTTTTATAGGAAATTTGAAGAAGCTTAAAGTAAAACGTATGGCAGTGTCAAAAATAATCATGCATTGAAGTCTATTAGAATTGAAAATATGCTAAGAGTCATATTTGGTCAAATGTAAGGTAGGGATTCTAAAATTCTAGTTGAATGAAGATTTCTTGATTAGTCTGCTACTTGCTTAACTGACATGAAATAAGTAAAGTATATTGTAGCTTTTTAGGGCTTTAGTATAGTTTAAAATGTGAGTAAAAGGTGAATTTTGTGATCATAAGTCAATAGTTGGGTGAAAAGTGGTGTAATTGAAAGGCTCTTCTTTTTTTATCAGAGATTCTCTTTAATCAGATGTTACAAGTTACTACCTGTGCCAACAACTTAATATTGTTATATTGAAATATGCATTGCATTATGTAGTTAGTATAGTAAGAATCATATCCGTGGTGATTATCTGTCATATAATGTAAAACTGCCATCATAGATAGCTTAGCATTTGTGCCTTGATGTTTTGCTAGTATGTAGAGTAAAAGGTGTCCATGTTTACATTTCATATCATGTACCAATGCATTAGCAACAATCAAAATAACACCTTTATAGGCTGGTGGTCGGCAGCTTTTCCCTTTTAATTTTATATGTGCAATGTTGCCTAATATAGAATCTATATTTGGGTAATATATATGACTGAGAAAAGGAGGACACATGCACAGTTACAGAATGTTTGTATGTCCAACTTTTCCATTTTTCTCATCACATAATGTATTTCAGTAAGTAAAGCATCATCAAACAAGAATGCAAAACATAAAGTAAGTTGCTAGCCCTGGCTTCCCAGGCCTATATACCATGGCAAGCCCAACTGTCAAGCATCTTAACTGCAGAACACCATTGTCAATGTCATGTATACGTACACCTTTAGGGCTGTGTTGTAGAATGTCCAATTATGCAAGTTCTTGTGCCTGCCAAGTGTGTCTTACACAAAGTGAGTCTTTGCAATTGATGCTATGTAAATGTATGTGTAGTGCCACAATGGGTACAACGTTACATTCACTTGTAATGTGTTGTTTTCATTGCAAGAATGCGGAAGTAACAACGTGACAAATATTTCATGTTAGAAGTCTGCAAAATAATTGTTTCTACTCTGAGAGGCGCTTATACCGGTTTCAAAAGCTGGCTTAGGTATTATACCGTTAACCAGCTTTTCACTACATGTAGAAGTGATAATTAATGTTGTCTGTTGGAATGAACTCATCTGGACTTTCCAATGTCTTCAATGCAACACAAAAATGCATTTTTTTAACTTCTTAACATGAAGAGAGTAAGGACTTTAGTTTGAAGTCAACACAATAACACTACTTTAAGCAGCACAAATTGCATATACAGTACTGATGAAATGTTTATTGATATAATCAAGAAAGACGTTTAAAACGTTCTCAAAAAGCTTGCAGCAAAAGTCTCAATCATCAGCATTATATTTATAACAACAGATTGACAGTTAAAATTGAATGTGTGAACTAGTGTTGTTGTCAGAAGAGCAAGATTGTGTAACAGACTAGTTATATTACTGTATTAACCTTACATGTTTCCTCACCTCACCGGTCCCATAGCCTCACCGGCCGTAGACCGGCATTGGTACATGTTTGCCATAGGTTAATCTACCGGTAGATGGTCATTACATGGCACACAAAGATGGGCGAAACACATGTAGGATGCTGGGTCTCTCAGGTTTACTTACCTCATGGGCAGTAGAAATAAAATAAAACCATTCTACAGCAACTTGTCTTTAAGTTCGATTTTTTGCACTATCTACGTATTAAATGTAGAATGGGCAATCAATGCCTATCTAAACCAGGGCTGTCTCCAGCTTTAGATTTTTTTCAAACTTTTTTTCGAGCATCTATCAATAAAGAAGAATTTGAAGTAAAATTTTCATCCCTTCCCACTAATAATTTAGCAGCCCATGTTGTTAAACTTAATCTGTCATTTTAAGCTTACGAAAATACACTTTCATTGCTGTATGCCATGAGGTGCATATTTTTGGGATGGATGAGATGAAATCTTCTCTGTATACCAAGAATGAATTTCTGGACGGAGGGAGGGGTACTGGAGACAACCCTCTTCTGAACATAGTAATACACATACTATGAGCTTTCAACTAAGTTGTTATATATTTTGGCAAGCTTGGCTTGATACTGATTCAGAAATTAAAAAAATATAAGACATTTGACATGGTCAGCTGGAACATAAAATCATTTCATTGTTGGCTCATTCTTGGCTCGTTAATTGTCATGTGGCTCATATAATTTACTTTTCTGCTAATAAAACATCCTTTTGGTTCACAACTACATGCTTGGATGCCACTACTTCACAAAATATAGACTTTCGAAATTATCTGTAAAAGACCTCAGCAATCAATCTAGAAAGACTGGGTGCATATGATACAGCTCTTTTTCTATCTGGTCAAAGTGTCATAAAGATCTTTGCATTTTGTCAGCTTTGTTGTGGAAAAGTCACAATTCATTACATTTTTAAACTCTGTTGAGTGAAAAACAGTCCTTGCAAAATCATATATTTATACACAACCACTTGCAATGGACCAATTCCATAGCTCTGCCCGCCTCCTTCAAAATATAGAAATGCAAAATAAAACATAACGATGCAAATATTTGAACGTCATGCAGTCACTCTCTCATTGGTTGAGCCGATAATTGCTGTGCTGTCATTGGTTGAAAGGCTAATTGTCATGGACAGTTAGGATTGGTCTATTACCTGCCAACATAATAAAAGTCTAAATTCATAATACATGTACAAGTCGTAATTCTTTTTTCCTGGGGCAATCGATACTGACTGGTGCTACTTGCCACTGCTAGCAACAGGTTATACTAGCCTGCGATTACATAATCTCTCACTAGCTGGGGTTAATGACCTATCTTAGGGCGGCGGCAACTGTAGGGCCGGCCGCTAGGACTAGGAGTGCGATTTTAGTCAGGCTATAGGCGAATAACGGTTAGTGAGAGTTCATAAATAACCTCAACATACCCAGCAATTTACAAAACTTTGTAAAACTATTGAAGGAAATCCTTACAAGATTATAGAAATGTGCTGCAGCAGTTCCTAGGATTCTGTGTACTGGTTCTACTTGCCACTGCTAGCAATAGGTGACACTGAATAACTGTAAGTGATTTTTCATAATTTTAATTAAAAGAACCTCACTACCCAGTGATTTACAAAGCCTGGAAGTCCTTGCAAAATTTGTGCCCAAGCGATCAATCAATAACCTTTATTTAGCCTGGATAGCACTGTTGGCCCTAGCCTCTCTTCCCAGATCCAGCAGTCCCTACGATTCTGTGTACTCCATATTGCACCTTACGAGTCAGACATGTCATGATTGGTGACGATGTCACCTGTCTGTCTCAGGACTCTTCCTCGGCTGTTGGGTACCTATATCATTCTTGCTTGGGGTCTTGCCCTCAACCTTTGACCCTTTCGTGTACTTGAAGATCACACTGAAGACATCCCCACCTGGAAGACAAAAGATGAAGATTCCTTAGTTCAGTCCATTCTCGAAGAAAAATGAGGCTAAGTACAACATGTTATATAATTCTACTCTTACACTTAATACAGTACAAAAATGACAATTGTCAACATGGCCAATGATGAAACCTTAAATCTTCATGCTTCAAGAGAAATGAGAGTAAGAATGAGTCTAAATCATGTCAATATTTTGCAATTTTATCTGAGACTCTAACAGTATAACAAATGATGATTGTCCTTTAAAAAGTTTACGGTTGCATAAAGACAAACACAAAAAGACATTTTTACAACAGAATTGAGCTGTCATCTTCAATTTCAAATAAAACAAGATTGTGCATAAAACTGACAGAAATTACAATTCATTTTACTTTATTCTAGTGACACTGAAGAGGAGTGATAGGTGTCAGTCCAAATGTACTGTTTGAAAGTAAACTCTGTACCTAAATTTGTAGAGATTGATTCATCTATAAATCATTTTTCAATAATTGTTTAGCTCAATGTCTAACCTTCATTGAAACATCTCCGTTATGGCACACGTTTTTTTTAATGAAAAGATTTTTCCTACCTAATCTGTTAGCCAACCACTTGTTCTTGAGCACAGCCAGTTTGAGAGACTCGCAGGAGAAGGCAGCATGGTAGTTAGTGTGAATGGCACGTCCCATCCCCTCTAACACTACCAGGTCTACTCCTCTTCTCTGGCACTCCTGGGATAGCATCTCATCTATACGGCTGGACACATGGAATAACAAAGTCTAAGTTAAAACTTAAGATCACAGGATGGGATGTCAAAGTACAAACTTTTTGGCTCTCCTGGGACAGCATCTCATCTATACGGCTGGACCACAGGACATAATAAAGTTTAGGTTAAACAAAGTTTAAGTGAGAAAAGTTCAAAGTTTAAAGTTCAGAAAATTTGAAATTTTGGCGCCAAAATTTTACGATATATCCCTTTAAAGGAATGCTGCCACAGGATAGCTTGTTTCCCTTCAATACATACCTCAGGTCTAGACAAGGTGAGGCGGCACCTGATGCCATGACTTTCAAATGCCCCTCTGACAGTGCAGTTCTGGTAAAAACAAGAAGGGCTTGTGTTAGTAACAAAGTCAAATATTTTATGTTCCCAAGGGTCCCCAAGTTTCTCTTACTTTAGTAATGTACAATGTACATTATCAACGTAGTCTTTTTGTTAAAGAAAAATCCCATAGTATAAACTAATCACTGAGGAAATAAAAACTGTACCAACCTTATTGTGGGGCATAATTCTGCCACCTTCTTTGCAAGGATTTTCAGTTCCCCATAAGTCACATCATTCAAGGCTGGCTTGGAGTTAGCACAAAGGATGACCTGTATACCAATAAAACTGTTATCACTATGTTCCAGTATCTCTTTTAGTCAACTAGTATAACTGCCCATTGATGCTAAAAACACCAGTTTTGCAGGCATGTGGTTTTGGCTGATCACATACACAAGCATATGATAAAACTGGATGGTGCTTTGAAACTAAAAGAAGAGCCTGATACAATTGGCTGAATATTGCTGTGAAAAGCTATGAGTTGAGTGCTCCTAATGAACTGACATTACTGTGTGGCTGTAGTCACAGCTGACATTACAATGTTGGACGAAAGCCAAACAATACTTCCAACTCTCCAAGTAATGTAAATATATTTTAAGTTTGCGGGGAATTAATTTCGCTGTAGCGGGAAAAAGGACTTTTCACCGTGGTTTTAAATTCACAGTAGCACTATGCACTGTACTTTCTTACTGCCATGGAAAAATGTTCGCGGTGGTTTTAAATTCGCGGTGAAGTGGCCACGGCAAAAACTGCGTACATAAAACTGCCGAAACATTTCTGCATTTACAGTATCCTATTACAACACTTCCCCTTACATACTGCCACTAGGCAATATCCCCTTCACTGCAGACACACACCAAGACAAACAAACAAACCAACTGATAAATCTGTTATCATATACCTGTGTTCCTCTCAGCACCATCTCCCGTGCAAAAGGAAACACCCCAAGGATGATGTCCAGTCCGCTGTTGTCAGCAAATATGAGGGCACACTTGTGGGGATGGTCCTGATGATAAGTAACACAAGTCATAGGAACGTAAGATAATTAAATGGTCTGTCTTAGAGAGACATAATCACAAAGACTAGGAACACAAAGGTTGGTGTTATACCTTCAGCACCAGGGACAGAGATGGTATTTTAGTGTGATATACCTTCAACACCAGGGACGGGGTGGTGTTTTCAGTGTGATATACCTTCAGCACCAGGGACAGGGGTGGTGTTTTCAGTGTGATATACCTTCAGCACCAGAGACAGGGATGGTGTTTCAGTGTGATATACCTTCAGCACCAGGAACAGGGATGGTGTTTTCAGTGTGATATACCTTCAGCACCAGGAACAGGGATGGTGATGTTGGTGTGATATACTTTCAGCACCAGGGACAGGGGTGGTGTTTTCAGTGTGAAACCTTCAGCACCAGGGACAGGGGTGGTGTTTTCAGTGTGATATACCTTCCGCACCAGGGACAGGGTGGTGTTTTTAGTGTGATATACCTTCAGCACCAGGGACAGGGCTGGTGTTTTCAGTGTGATATTCTTTCAGCACCAGGGACAGGGGTGGTATTTTCAGTGTGATATACTTTCAGCACTAGGGACAGGGATGGTGTTTTCAGTGTGATATACCTTCAGCACCAGGGACAGGGATGGTGTTTTCAGTGTGATATACTTTCAGCACCAGGGACAGTGGTGGTGTATTCAGTGTGATATACCTTCAGCACCAGGGACAGGGATGGTGTTTTCAGTGTGATATACCTTCAGCACCAGGGACAGGGATGGTGTTTTCAGTGTGATATACCTTCAGCACCAGGGACAGGGATGGTGTTTTCAGTGTGATATTTGTTCAGCACCGGGGACAGGGGTGGTGTTTTCTGTATAATTTAGGGTATGGATAGAATAAATGGGTGTCCTCTTCAAGATGAATGAGACTAGGTGATGACGAGAAATTCAACAGCTCTCCAACTCATTACGCTTACCAGGATTAAGCCAGTAATTTGCCAGACATCACACGTACCTGTAATCTCTCCAGCCATGGGTCCAAGTCATCTACAAGCCAGGGACGAGCTGGGAACAGACATAATCTCATCAGAAACAATCTTTATGGTTTGTTGTCATATATAATGCTTCTGGCTGTCTAAACATACATTTATTCTTGAAAACAGAAATCTGCAACATGGTGCATAAAAATCTAATGGTCTGTGGACAATATTTTCTCTTTGAGTAAATGTGAAAGTGAAAAAGAGAAAAAAAATTCAATATAGCTTTTAATGCAATAAGATATGAAGATATACCACAAAAAACAACGTACCTTGCAACTTTGACATGGCCTCTTCAAAGCCAAAACTGTCATCCCCTTCCATCAATCTGCAAGACAAAGGAAAGAAGGCTGTCTTAGCTAGCTTCTTATAATTTTACCAACTCTAGATATAGGGCAACTGCTTCATATCGATCACCAAGCCACTGTGGCCACTTTTTGGTGGTACATGTACCTTTAACCCCATATACGAATGACTCTTTGTAGGACAGATCTTTGTAGAGGTTTTTTCCAGGACAGTTATTTGAAGAGTTTTTTTCAGGAAAAAAATTTCAGCTTCTCACCTGGTGATTGCTTTAGCCCCCCAGTCAAACACATTTCCCGCTAGAAGGCCCTCTGCCAGGGCCACCTGTCGCGCCCGAAATTCCAGGCTGTCCAGATGCTGCAGGCGCTCAGGAAGGATGCGCAGGGCAGCCTCGTTCTCTTGCTGTTTGATCTGAAGATGAAATTCACAATAATTTGTATAATTATACTCAATCTCTTTTCAATGAATATCAAATATTAAAACTTATCAATGAATGCTTATGAAAAGTCAACATGATTGTCAAAACTGAGATGATTTAAAGTACTTGAAAATATGACTTACATGCTGGTATGGATCTGCAAAATGAAATTCATTCAGACACTGCTCACGTGTGTCCAGAAGGCTTCTCACAGTCAAGGACCCATAGGCACTGGAAAAAAGTGCATGATTACAAAGAGCCTTTGGAACTTCTATTCAATTTCACCTACCATGGTGACTAATTTGCTAACAATAGGAAAAGGTTAGGCAATAAAGATACATCTGGTCATGAACAGAGCCACAATTTCACACACACAGACACACAAAGACACAGACACAGACACACACACACACACGCACACACACACACACACACACACATACACACACACAATGGTACTGGTCTTTCCCTGATATGGAAATGACATGCAAATATCATAAGAAGAACACTAGGTACTACTCACAAGGGATGTTCCCTCAGGGTCTCCAGCCGCTTGTTGTATTTGGCCATGAACTGTTGAGCCCTCATCTCAGCATCATCCCTGCTAGGCTGGCTGGCTACAGCTCTGGCTGCTACCTGTATGCAAGTACATAGAGAATACAAAATAGTGTATGGCCCAAGTATCACACATTCAATGTTAAGTATACTAAACCATAAAGGTCTGATAGCCTTTTTGAGGCCATAAAGGCAGGACTTTTTTCACTGTGTCTAGGGAACAACATGGGAAAGCAAAGCCCATCCCTCTCCTTCTACCATTTTTTCACCTTCCTATCTAATGTCAGGTACCAATTATACTCCTAGAGTTGGGCTAGTGAGGAACGTTATGTCTACTAGGTGTCTTTCATAAGAGCACAATGTTATAGCTACACAACCAAGCATCTTTCAATAAGAACATGTTTTGCATTCATCTGCCGTCTTCCTTCTTTTCTTTAACCCTCACCTTGCCAAGGGCCTCCTCGAAGCAGTCCAGCCAGTACTTCCTGGCATCTGGGTCCTCAGTGAGGTCGACTGTGTCAGGAAAGTAACTGGGTGGGTCCAACAGGGCTGGTAGGGACACGAGAGGTCGCTCCAGACGGTCAAGTTCAAACCTGTCAAACTGTACAACAGATGGATGAACACAGATTAGCTTACCTGGACCTCTAGCAATTAAACAGTTGTCACAGTCTAACAAAAAAGGGCCCAAACCTACCCCACTTTTGTCTATTAAGCTACCTGCCACCAAACAATCAAGACCATAGCATGTCCAGGGCAAAAATTAGAAGTCCTCATGCAGGACTAAAGTCAGCAACCAGAGGGCCCAAAATTGACCTTGATCTTCCTCTTCCCAAGACCTAACTACATACTAAATATCATCACAATCCATCCAGAGGCTCTTAAGTTATACTGACAGATATCTATAAACAAGCACACACAAACATATGAAAAACAACACCTCTCTTTCTCATGGAGATAAATGAATGATACTTGTACTACAGGTACATACCGATGCTGTCCTGTCCCTTGGAATAAAGTCAGGAGGAGGGGACGTGCTGTGGAGTCCTGAGCTGCCTGCATAGTTCTCTCCCCAACAGTACTTCTCTGAGTCTGTAGGACAGTTCATAAAATGAAGAACGGTGTACGGACACTTGCATGATAGACAGAAAGAACAAACTCAAGCCAGAATGACTTTGAAATACCCCTTAAAAAGGAAAAAAATTCTCTCTCTATGATATTGCAAATACATGTATGGTGGACTAATTTTTTGCCTAGCTCTAAATTCTTTCTGTCACTGGTCTCTTCGTGATATGATCTAATCTTAACCTTATTCATTTTAGGCATGCCTACTTTGTGAGTCAGTTTGTCACAACAATTTGTCAAATGATGGGATTGATGCATGATAGGTAAAACGTTACTGAGTTACTTCTACATTGTAATCATCAAACATTTCCTTCAAATGAAAAGTGTCTTTTACCATCTTCTTCTGCCCCCTTGAGAAAAGCACCTATGGCTCCCAGGTAGCCCTCATGTCTCAAGAACAAGGCCTGTAAAGTACCCTGCAGATGAAAATGAAAGGAATTGAATGTGTAAGTCTGATCAGCATATTAAAATGTACTTTCTGTAAACTATCAAAAGCAATTATCTGTATATCTACAACCACCCTTATGCATAGCACACAAGCTTCGCAAGCACACGGTATGGCAGCAGCCATGTAGATTTCTATGCCGTCCGGCAAATACGTGGAAGTGGTGGGTTCAGGTTTCGTCAACCTCCGTGCGCATACACCGGAAATAGACAAGGGGTACACCTAACATTTGCAAATCTAGCTGCAAGCATTCTTCACAGCTATCTTACTGAGGATGCCCCTACTGCTGGAAGCCATGTTGGCATCCTTTACGCATCTTAATCAAAAGTTAATGTATTGCAGCTCAAGCATTCACAGCCCTTATCATAGTTTATGTGTTTCGGCAAGTTTTTGGCAAGTTTTCAAGAATGCTACTGGATTTTATTGATCCATAGACATTCAAAATGTCATGAGAGGGTCAGAAGACTTTTAAAAGCCCAAGAATACCTCAGCTACTATTCATTGAAATATAAATATACACACCAACATGGCAGGAGACACAGACAGGAGACAGGTGTGACATAGAAAAAAAGGAACACTTTAAAAAGTATAATTTTTTATGTACCCTGGACCAAAAGTTGATAGCATATGTGATGGTGTGCATGGTGACTGGGTGGCCGCGGATGAAGAACCCCCCGAAGTATATCTTCCTCAGCCCATGTAGCTGTGCGTACAGGCAGGAGATCTGGCCGATGTCGTTACTGATGGTGTGCAGCAGGCTCTTGGCGATGTCCTGCTCCTCAAACTCTTGTCCTATAAAAAAAGTCAAATTGATGAGGGACTTAAAACTTTGTTTACAATCACTCTGCTTTAACAGCCTGATAAAATACTTGAGGATATCTTTTTTTAGTTATAAAAGTTTAAAACATGATGACAACCTGAAAAAAAGTGCATGACAACACATATAAATCTCTAAAATTCTGCAATGGTTTCATTTATGCAGTTTTTGTAGTGACGTTTGCACCACAGATTCATCACACATCAACTATGCATTTCCCAATTTATGATATTTCTGTACTGCAGAACTGTTTCAAATGCAACCTTAAAATACATGCATTAAAAACCTTTTAGCCCCTTCTATCGCAAAATTAACTCACTGCAAAAACAAATGAATTTACAGTAACCAAACACACACACACACACTGTAACTATCACCACAAACAAATAGAAAGTGACTGTGCCTTCACCGTCCTTAGCAGACACCATCTTGCCGAAGCTGGAGGCAATGAGTTCTCCGGGTAGACCCAGAGCAGAGTAGGCTCCTCCGTAGATATCCCTCACCAACATGTCCACATTTCTGTGGTCTCCCTGGCTGGCCAGCTGGAGAAGCTCATCAAAATTCTGCATTATAGGATAGAGAGTATAGGACTGGTCAAACAAAGAAAGTATGGGTCAAGAAAGCAGTTTCACATGTCTTTCTTTTTCTTCCGCTGCAATGATATACATGTTTGAACAATTGTCATCATGTCAATCATCCCTTAAGCTACCTACAATAAAAAAAACCACAACAATCCCATCAACCCCTTTTTTATTCATCGTGGTGCAAAGAATTTTTTTTCAAATGCCCATGCAGTTCCACAATGTGCTGCTAGGTGTCCCAAACCTATAATACTTTTTTCTAGCATCACAAGCTACCTAACAGTAAAAATCAAAAACACAAGATATCAAAATTGGACATTCTGCTGCAATACCTTGGGGGCTCCAAATCTAACCATTTCCAGTTCTAATTGTAGCAACCAAATGTAAAATAGTCCATACAACTACTAATACTCTTGAGTTATAAATGGTGACAGACACACGGATAAACATTGCCTAGAATATAACCTTCTCAACGAAGATAAGAAATGATATAATTATAAGATCAAGTTTAAGACTTCTCACCTTAGCCTTAGTAAGTTTACAGCCCAGTCCAAGGAAACTGCCTCCTCCTATAGAACTGCCACCTATTCTCTCATACTTGTCATGTGACTCCACCTGTATACAACATACATGTACATGTATCTGAAACTCTAGCATTTATCCCATTGGGACCAATATTTTGGCATCACCTCCACCATGCACCACTCCCCAAGGGTCTGCCTGGAGAGGCAATACTCAGTTACTGGATTATAAATGGTTCAGTTATTAGCTCATTTGTGATTGATCTTTAAAAATCTGGTTAATTTTGTATTTATATAGATGTCCTGTATTCTTTGGGAAAATAACACTCTCCTATGGAGTCAAGCATAAATAACTATGATTTAATATCAATACATACTCATTGATATAATAAAGTCTGTGCGTCCTTAAAAAGGTAAATCACCTTGCCATAATTGTTTGTCCATTTTAAGCTGTGCTTACCTTGACAATGCTGACCCCTGACCCAATGTTGACCAGTAGAAAGGGGAAGAGGTCTGCATCCATGGTCTGGAACTTGTATGGCTGTGGGCTGTGGCGCTGGTATTCAAACGCCTCGTTTGTGATGTTCCTCAGGACAAAGATGCACCCCTGTATGAGGCATTGCATCTCATCTTCCTTGTCACACCTGGGGATAACAGGTGTCATGCAGTCATTGTCAATATTTGGAAAGAAACAACGAACACGACAAACTTTTCTTTTATACATTGTTTTATGCAAGCTCTTGCTGTCAGGAGCTGATTGGGCCGCCTCTCCAGATCATGTGGCTATTCAACTCTATTAATCTGACTTGAGAGAACCATTCCCTTTTCTAGAGTCACCAATAGGAGCTCTAGAGTCTTTGTCACCATAATTCAGTCCAATAGGAGATCTGAATTTTTGTCAGTATGAAAAATCAGTCCAATGGGAGTTCAGTATTCTCTGTCACTAAAGACACTAGTCATCATAATCTCCAAAACCAAGGTAACAGACAGCAATGAGTCTGTTACACAATTGGTCCTAGTTGTGGTTACAACTACCTGACCAATCCTAGCAAAACTTGCCGGCCCTGGCTTTTTTTTGGCCTAATTTTACAATACGGTTAAATATAATACTGCTTACTCTAATCCCAGCTTGTCCCTGATGAGGTTGGTGTACTTGTGCGACCCCCCTCCCGTGGCCTTCACCACTTTCCCCATCATCTCCCCGTGACTTGACACCAGGTTCTCCTTGATGAAGTCCAGACACTTCTCAAAATACGTCATCTCGAACTTCACGAAGTGGATCCGCGCTCCCAGCTCGTTCTGCTCCTGGATCTCGTACAAGTGGTGGTCATCCTGGGGGAGAGAAAATGTTGAAACTTTAAGATCACAATTAAGGTAACATGCTTCAAGTCCAGTCTGTGGTTCAATAGCGACACTGCCTCTGGATCAAGAGGTTATGAGTTCAAATCCAGGCTGTGTAAATTGAGAAACCACAGGACAAGCTGAGTACAAAAGAAGTACATGTAATTCAAAGGTAATCCACACAAAATAGACGGTTTCCATTAAAGGCTCCTACAGCTGGCCAATTTTTCACAGAAATTCCAGCTTTTATTCTTATATTCTTATAATCTAGAGGCAAAGCCACAGGAAGGTCAAACCCAGCCGGGTCTAGTTCTAAGTCTAGCCTGGTAAACAGGTTAGCCTTTTCCGGAAACCCTAGACATCAAATCATGCTGTACTTGTTTGTTATACCTGCCCGTCACCATCATCCCCACCACTGCTGGCACTTACATACGCTCGGCTTCGCTCCACTGTCGAGTAGTACGCCAACTTAGCGAGGGACCCACCTGGGAATGTGAAGATCAGAGGGTTTATTGCAACAAAAAGTACAGTGCCTTTTGTTAAAGTCAAAATACCATATCCTGCAGCTGGATCTTGAAATTCTACAAAATGAGCAATAAAAGTATTAAAATTCTGCAATATCTTGGCCCTTATTTATAAACTTCTAATTTAGCCCCCTGAAGGCCAAAGGCCCACGGGCCCATGTGGCATTTGTGTGCGTGCGTATTTGTATGTGTGTGTACATGCGTGCGTGTCTGCGTGTGTGTTTGTATGCGTGTGTGTGTCTGTTGGTGTGTGTGCGTCTGTGTTGGTGTGTGTGCGTTGGTGTGTGTGTGTGTGTGTGTGTGTGCATGTGCATGTTTCTTTTGAGGTTGGTTGACATATTGACATCAAAATGTCACAAATATCCCATTATATAGTATTTATGTCCTCTCAATATGGTACAACAGTGACAAAATTTGACCGTACGCCATATCTGAACGTTGACATTAGATAATATAAAATGTCAGTTACAAGAATCTCTGTTTGATTTACTAGAAATATACAGGTAATGTGGTATGTGTTTAAACAACGGCTAACAGTCACAGACCAGACACAAGTATGTATGATGTTACCTATGTCCATCGCAAATCTCTTGGCGTTTCGCAAGTTGCGAAAGACTTCGTCGGGCGGCAGCGAAATGCTCCGGGCGTAACTACGCTCTGCACACATCGTGGAAGAACCAACTATCTTACAACTAGAAGAACAGAATCAGATTGTTGACATGGAAGCGTAAATGTGTCAAAATGCGGGAATTATATGCGACAACCCACTGAGTTCTTCGAAACTCAAGGGCGCAGCCATGTTGTTTACGTTTCGCCAATGTAAACACCCTGCGCAGAACAATTACAGCGCGAGCCTTTCTGCGCAAGTCAAGATTCGAGTCTTCTTCATCACGTAAACTGCGTAAACTACCTAACAAAAATCACAGATAAAATACCAAAGTTATGTGTTGTTGAGGAAAAGTTATCATCGTCTTCAGACAATAACAACAGACAACCACAAATACATTCGCATCACCCCCTACCATCAAAGTGGACTCATCCAGCCTGGCTATGCAGAAACTGTGACGTCGCAATCTCGAATAGATTGTGGGAAAAACTTTGTAAATAGTCTATTATCTACCCAGTTCGTTCACACGGGCATTAAAAATATTCGCTTCGTGGGAGACAGTCAACCTCTAAATCCTGACTGGATTCGCCTAGAAACATGTCAGACGATATTTGGGATGCCCTTGCCCTTGGTGCTGAACCACTTTCTGTCACTGCAAACGCCCCCTTCCCCAATATAGAAGAAGCTTTGGGAAGTAATCTTTTGTCGGGTCAGATTTATCCAAACTACGACACAATTAATTAACATACCAAGTATTTTCTTAACTTGCTTGCCCTTTTTAGATCGATTCTATATTCTTGATTGGAAGCGAAGGGTCTGGAACGTCACAAGGCTCTGGAACAAGTGGACATTACTGTTACCATGGAGACGGTTATGATTGTTGTGGCCAATCGTTTCAAACCACAGGGGATGTCGACTGTATCTAGATGAGAAAAGGGAGATGCCATGGAGGTAGATTTAAACCAGGTGAGTTTCTCAAGCCGCTTTGTGGTCATAGTCGAGGTGTCCTATTTTCAACCTCACTTCCATTTCTAAAGTGAACATATCTTATATAACCATATATGGTCAGCAAACTATTCCTAAAACACGAAAGCATACTGCATGAAAAAAATACAGTCAAAGCAAATTGACCAAACAATTATGAGCATCTTCGTGTGGTGAAGTTTACTACGTACTGTTATAAGCTTTCAGCTCATATCAATGATGCAATTACCTTCTGCTATTTCTGTGTGCCCATTCTTTGCACTCGCTCAGAGATTGCTCTCGTCAACAAATACTGATATTTCAAGGCACCAACGTTTCAAAAAGCCATTCGAGAAGCAAGCAAGCTACACACTCGTCACGTTCCAGAACAGTGAAGTAGAATATCTATAGCTTCCATGTCCATCGCGTTCTTAGTTTACTTGAGTCTATATTCTATCTCTACCCATGTAGTTGACCGCATCCTTGGTGACTGTCAGCCCCTTTGCGCCGTCACCAGTTCCGGATAATGCACCCACAGAATCGCAGAAGCGAGGCGATAATGGTGATATGAGGCACCCAGCCGACTCGGACGGACCAGTGAATGTTGTAGATGACTCTAAACAACCAATCGAGGCCATGCCAGCCAAGATTCAAGAGTTTTCATTCGAGCAGGCGGAGAAATCACGACCACCGATAGCATCTCTGATTAACCAGCGGCACGGGTACCTCCCCACCTCCAGAATGTACTGGCGACTTCCCTCGCACAGGAACACGCCAGGCAAATGGGGTGCAGAAGAGAAGAAGCTGACAGCAGCCACTTCCTCTAGCAGCATCCTCTCGTGGCTTTCGGAACTGGAGGATGCGGTAGAGATGTCTACATCAGCGACGTCCGTCAGCAACGGTGAGCGGCAAGGTATGTTCCCGCCAGGTAAAACCTTGGGTCTACAGGTCCCCCATGTCCAGGATCTAGGGAACTCCTGCGACCAGCAACAGGGAACAGTCGGCGGGGGGCGCCAGTGTGGTAACCCGGAGAAAAGGGCTACAAACTCCCGACAAAAAGTCCAAAGTCGCCCCCAGGACTCTAACTTCATAACATACGATAACAGCTGCTTGTCCTACACCACGCCGCCGCTGACGCATCCAGCGTTCCAGGGTCGGCGTGGTTTTGACCCCTGGAAGAGAAGGATTGAGTTCAACAGAGCCCACTACCCCGTGAGCGTGCGGCAAACCCTGTCAGACGTGCGGCAGACGGTTCCGCAGCTGCAGGCGCAAGCAAGCACCAGGAATCTGTCCAAGGTGAATTTTACATTACCTCTAGATCTATTTGTTGCGATACTCAAAAATTTATCATGTGGCGTTATATTATATGATGACCGAGTGGTCATGCTAGCAGACACGAGATCAGGTTGTCACGAGTTCAATTCCTAGCATTCTCGGCTGGACGCTGTGCCCATGGGAAAGCCGAAAGGCTAAGCACTTTCACGACTTTCCTCACTCCACCCAGGTGCAAACTAGGCACTTTGTTATCGTATGACGAATGTAGCCAGGCAAGGTCCTAGCATGTGTTTACACAATCTTTCGCTGGCTGGGGTTATTGCCCCCCTCCTAGGTGGTGGCAACTGTAGGACCGGCCGCTATGAGCGCGATTTTAGTCAGGCTAGGCAAGGTCCTCACTGACATCTTTTTCTGATCCCCCACCAGGTGATATCAGCTCCTATGGTCATCAAGCAGATGGAACCGCTGCCCAGGGACTCCACCGAAAACCTCCCCAACATCACCCCGCAGGAACGCCATGACGACATGACACCCGTGGAGACCATGGAGAGAGAGGAAACTCACAGGTGAAATATGTATATATATATATATATATATATATATATATATATATATATATATATATATATATATATATATATATATATTCTGCATATCTATGGATACTATATATATATATATATATATATATATATATATATATATATATATATATATATATATATATATATATATATATATATATATCTCTATATCTCTATATCTCTATCTATATATTTTTTTTTTT